>NC_056737.1:1924537109-1924683889 GCF_019279795.1 Protopterus annectens | reverse complement strand
GTATTACGTGGACTACTGTACTGGACATTTGAAACATCAAGCTGCTTACACTGTCATGCCAGCTGGGCATACAAAGAGATTAAGGCTATTAGTAAGTGAACTCTCTGGGTGAGAGAGGATTAGAAAGTCAAAGGGCAGACTTAATGTTCTGAAGCTGTTTGACCTGCCAGTGCTGCTGTAGCTAGGGTGGAAGCTTGATGCCTGTGCACATTTTGAGTGACTTCAGCACTGATCCGATCTTTAGGATGCCCTTACCTACCATGCATGCTTCATACAGTGGCTAAGCAGGAGCAGTGAGTGCATAGACACTTGTTCAGAGCAGGTTCACAAAATTCTAGCCTAGCTCAGTTTAGTCGCAGCGGAGGGAAATTTTTGGATTGGGTTTTCTCTCTCCTTCCTGTGTCCAGCATGTTATTGGTTTTGTTTATCGTTTCTGTTGCTTTTATTTTCATTTATATCAGGCAAGAGCCAGGGACTGCAGCCATTATTATTCAGCAGGAGCTTGAGAGATGATTTTTTCTTTTTTCTTTAATGCTGTTAACCACAGTACTCCTGTCAAACTGGGTAGGTGCTCTGTATTACCTGGCTACACCAAGCTATTGTGACAGCAGTGCTTTGCTAGATTGCATGCACTTTTCGAGGCTGTTGCTCCTGAGTCCCTTTGCATGCAAGCGAGTATAATACAAGGCCTTCTGTCTGCTGACATTCATACAGCAGGACTCTAACCAGCTGTCACCTTAGGTAGAGCAAACCAACCTCTGCTGTTCGCTTCCATCTCTCTCCGTCACCATCTCCTCCAGCACCAGTCAATTCTAGGTCACATAGGGCATAGAGATGGCCAAACACCACAGACACTGATTGCATGCATTATGTTGGGACATTATTTTATACTATTCACCATTTAAAATTTGTTGATGGCAGTAACAGCAAATTTTCATGAAACTAGATATTTTTTTATAAATATATGGCTAATGCATTCTGATTATTATGTTTGTGTGCTGAAATGATAGAGATGAACAGTTAGTATAATAAGGAAGCTAATTATTGGTTTTATAAGAAAACCTTTCCTGCAGTATGATTTGGGCCATACAAACATATTTTATACACTGAATTTGGCATGAATAACAAAATTGCATAGAGTGATTTGAGGCATGAAAATGTTTTAAACAAGTGACTTTGAACATAATCAAGTCATTATTAGCAGCATCTGTTAACATTGCGTCTCTTTGACACATTTTTTAAAAACAGAAAGGTAAGTAGTGAATGTAATGCAGGTATGTGTCACCAAGGAGTAAGTTACACTGGTCTTAGAAAAAGAAAAAAAGTGGCACAGTGTATGGAAATAAGTATCTGTGACATGGCACAAAAGGTAGTTTTAGCAGAGTCATGAGCTTCATACTTTACTGCTACACATCTGTTTCAGGATTAAAGGTTGCTGCTGCTGATCTGGAGATGACAGTTTGCTGTTCTTGATCTATCCAATGAGTGTTGCTTTGGAATAGATTTGTGTGTGGCGTTGTTGCTGATTTACAGTACTGTAAGAATGGTGGAGCAAATGGATGTCCTCCTCTGGATGACAAGTTGACTGCCACTACATGATTTCAAACACTTGGCACCATATTCCTGTGTCTTGGGCATTAGTTTCTTACTTCGAGTTTTGACCATCATACATATTGCAATTTATATTAGCTCTTTTGCTTTTCTTTTAAAACCTGGAGTCTGTATGTGGTTTAGACAAGCTCTTTAAGAGTGTAGTAATGAAACAGGTACACTACATTTTGCCATTTAAATGTGATAGGAGTGAAATCCAGCCTAGTCCAGGAGCTGTGATTCAAGCCTATAGTGCTTTTTTGTATACTATAAGTTCACACCCATAGCTCCTTATGGCGTCCAGAAATTTTTGGCGGTCTGGCTTTATTTAGTGATTTACCAACTAACAGACAATATTAGAGCAAGGAGTTTTTTTTAACAAAATGACACCAAGACTGTTAATTTAGGATGCCCACAGCAGAGAAATTTATTACTATTCAAAATGTTGTATTCCTTTCATATTTATGTTCAAATTTTCATAACTGAGAGGGGTATGGCATAATATGTCATGGTGGGAAACAGGAAAATTCATTGGCTATGTCCATTTATATCTCACTGTGCATCTCTTATATTGCTAGTTTGTTAGTAATTATGAAAATCAGTAATATTTCCTTATGCACTTAATACTTCATATGCACTTAATACTTCAAAAAACAAGTGATGTGCAAACTGCGTGATGTTTGAAACCTTGGATGTTGAAGAAAACATTTCAAATTTACAGTAAATTGCAAATCTTGAGAAATATTCAGTGTTATTTATACTACGAATTATACAGTTAAGCATATGATTTTGTAATTCTGTAAATGTATCAATAAGCATGCACTTGTAGAGGAATTGCATGTGATGTGAAAGCTCATCCCTAGTTAACAAATGATGTGAAGTTGTTAAATCTCGCCGTTTATTCTCACTGGGTTTGGAGCCGATCCTTGGCTCCGACACAGCCATTAACAAAGTTCAAGATTTACCAGTAGCTCGAGACCAAGCACCTTATCCCATGATGCACTGCTGGAATTACCCCAGATCTAGTTTGCCGCGGCACAGATCTCGGTGTTCCAGATTGCTTGGATGAATTTTATTGGAAATATTCTTCTATTTGGAAGTTTTAAAAACTTTTTCTTGACTTTCATTCTTGTTAGAATATTTTATATATATATATATATATATATATATATATATATATATATATATATATATAAAATATAGATTTAGGTAAGTGCCCTGTGTTGGCTTTGTTTTTTTATAGAAGTGTATGTAGTTAGCAGTTGGCCTAGTAGTGTTGGCCTTGTATTTAACTAAATTCTTAGTCAGTAGTTATTTCAATAGCTAATAGTTGCTTAGAGTGTGTTTTTTCTATTTGTTTATATTTAGGATGTCTGAAGAGAGAGAGAAGCAACATCCTAAATCTGGCTTCAAAAGATGTCCGGATTGTGGACAAAAAATGTCAGTCACTGACTGGCACTTTCAGTGTGTCTATTGTCTGGGGGCATTACACCTCCAAGACTCTTGTAGCATCTCTCACGCCTTCTCTTCCAGGGTACTTTTAGAGAATAGGAGGAAATTGGTGGATAATGGCTTACTTCAGCACCCCTTCTCAGAAGCACTGGGTGAGCAGGATGGTGCTAGTAAATCCTCTGTCATCCAAATCTTCAGGTGACTCCAAGTGATCTAAAAAGGCTAAAAAATGTGTGTAGGGTCATCGGTTCCACTGCCTTCGGAACCGAGTGTCCCTTCCATTCGGAGCCAGCTCACAGCTTTCTGAGATTCCCTCATCTCCTTTGCTTCAATCAGCATGCTCGGTGCTCTCCTCAAAGTCTTCTGTCAGCCTCTCAGATCTGGATATGGACCGGTTGGTGCAGAAGCTTTTACAGGCACCAGGCCTTGCCAAATTGTCAGCTCCACCTCCGTCGGAACTGAAGACCCTTACCCTGGACTGAACTACTCCTCCTACGAGCTGTACTGGACTTTCGGAGCTTGAGGAGGCCGACCTGATGGTTGTTGAGCCTGTGGAGCCGAGACCTGCTCTGGTGTTATCGTTTCCATCTACTCTGACGTCCTTGGCACTGACCGGGGCCTCTAGGAGCCGACACTCTCCTGTCTGGTCCGGAGAGGATAGTCATACCGATTTGTCGGTGCCAACTGTTCCTCTCGGGGCTTAGGCTCGGATGAGCTCGGCTCCTACCTTGGGCTCTGAGCCCATGGCCTCGGTGTGGGAGGATTGGACAGTCCCTCCAGATCAGTCTACCCCTTCTCATCGGAGTCATGGTGCGTTCGATCCTATGAGGAGAGTCCTGTCTCCAAAGACATCATCAGCATCAGGTCTGGCTTCCACCTCCCCTCAAGCGCCTGTGTCCGCTCCTGCTTCTACTGGTCAACCCAAGCGTAGAGACTCTGAGCTTCAAGTAGCCCCACAGGGCACCCCCTTCTCTTCTGAGACCTTCCCAGAAGCCCCCCACTGAGGTGGTACCGAGGAAGAGACTGTGCAGGAGGAGGCACTTGGACTCCACACAGGAGTCTTTGACATCTGACACTTACTTGGATGAGTCAGAAGGGTCCCCTTGATCCCCCTCTGAGGATATCTCCTTTGCGCAATTATTAGAGATCCTTAATCAGAGGGGTGGTTGGCAGTCCAAAAGCCCTACTGAGGACTTGTCAGTGCTCTTGAAGACTTTCAGGTCTCAACCTTACACCTCTTGGGTGTCTCCGCCTTACGATGAGCTCATGGAGTTGATCTCTCGTAAGGCATTGGAGTCTCCGGAGGCCATGGAACATGTCCCTCAGAAGCCAAATAAGTTCATCTCTGCCCCAATGGACAAAGCTTTTTTGACTAAGGGAGTGCCTGTTGATGCTATGGTGGTGGCGGCAGCCACCAAAAAGGAAACGTCTGAGACGTCCTCCTAACAGAGATTCCAGGATCATGGATAGATATGGGAAAAACGTGTTTAGTTCAGCGAGTTTTTCCTTTCGATCACTGAACTATTTAACCCATTTTACCAGACTACAGAGAGATTTCCTGAAGGAGCTAGGAGATACTCTCCAGGGTACAGTAGCTGCAGGCGTTGCCGACAAAGTTACCATCCAGCTCGCTACCCTAAACTCGATTGTGAACTCGTCCATGCGTCTCATATCTTACGCAGCTGATGGTTCGAATAGGGCTGCTAGTTCAGGCATTGCTGTGTGTAGACAAGCCTGGATGCGTCTCTGTTCCTTTGCGGAGCCTTTCAAGTCCTCCTTTATTAGCACTGCATTTGATGGCTCATCCCTCTTTGGGCCCAAGGTAAAGGAAACTCTAACCAGGTGTGAGCAGGAGGGAAAGTCTCTGCCGTCGGAGTCCATTTTTCTACCCCTACTCGGCCCTATCCCAAGGGCCCTAAGCGTGGAAAGATGTGGTTCCGAAAAGCCCAGGGAGCCTTTCAGGACACACGTGGCAAAACCCCCCTCTAGAGGCAGAGGAGGGGGTTATAATGGAAGATGCCGCCCGCTTGGCAGGTGAGGGTCAGCAATACCAGGATGAGAGAGGCCAGTTCTCTGGTCAGCCCTACCAGCGCTCCTGAAAGGAGACCCAACTGTCCAGCTCTGGAGGCAGTCGGTGGTCGCTTATCTTTGTACCCAGAAGCCTGACTAAGCATAACATCCAATACCTGGGTACAAAGCATCATTTCCATTGAATGTTTCATACCATTCTCTTCCCCTCCCACTCCTGTCCACAGAATCCCGGATGTTCCACCCCGTCTCAGGGGACAAGCAACTATAGCGGTCCGCAAGTTGCTAGAAAAAAGTGTCATCCAGCCAGTCCCAGCAGACCAAACAGGATTCGGAACTTACTCAAGATTGTTTTTGGCTCCAAAGAAAACAGGGGACTGGAGACCTATCTTGGACCTCAGTAGACTCAACCAATTTGTAAAAAAAGAGAAGTTCCGAATGGTCACGCTTCAGGCCATTCTTCCCTTTTTAGGGAAGGGCAATTGGATGTGCTCCATCGATCTCAAGGATGCAAACTACCACAAAGATGGACAGACACTCCAGAAATCACCTGCGTTTCCGGTTGAGAGCCAATCACTACCAGTTTCGAGCCCTGCCCTTTGGACTCACTACAGCCCCCAGAGTGTTCAATTGCATGGCAGTGGTCATGGCTCACCTCACCTAGGATTCCAGGTGTTTCCATACCTAGACGATTGGCTCCTTACCGCCACCACCAGGCATCAATTGATTCAGGCAACAGAATCTACTTTGACACTTTGCAACCACTTAGGCATTGCAGTCAACTTTAAAGTGTCTGCCTTGTTGCCATTGCAGCATACCGACTTTATAGGAGCAGAGTTAGATACCTCAACCACCACTCTACGTCTTCCAGTCGAAAGGGTCTCACTTCTTCGCCAACAAGTCAACTCATTGGTGTCAAAGAACAGAGCTACAGCCACAGAGGTCTTGAAGGTACTAGGTTTGATGGCGGCACAATTCTAGCCATTCCACTCGCAAGGATGCATATGCGAATTCTTCAGTGGCTTCTGTTCGCTCAATGGTCTTACCAGAAATTGCCAATGAACCATATGATTCTCATCACAAACTCTTGCAAGAGGGACCTTCGGTGGTGGTTGATGTCTCTTCATGTCACAATAGGATGACCCTTTGTGCCCTCCCCCCCAGTAGCCACTGTGACCACGGACGCTTCCCTGATAGGGGGGGGCATTTTCAGGAAAAGACTGCCCAAGGCACATGGACGGATCAAGAGTCACATCTGCATATCAATATTCTGGAGTTGAGAGCAGTACGTCTGGCATTGCAGTACTTTCAGGATCCTTCTTCCTCTAGGGACTGTTGCAGTTCAGGCAGACAACATGTCAGTGGTCTGGTACTTGAACAAACAGGGCAGAACAAAGTCTTATCCCCTTTGTCAAGAAGACATCAGGGTATGGTAATGTGCTGTCATCCTAGCATTTTCTGTTAGCAATGCACATCCAGGGGAAATCCAACGTAATAGCGGACAAGCTGAGCAGGGCAATCTTGTTGCCTCACGAGTGGTCTCTCAACCAACATGTTGCGGACATGATTTTCCACAAAAGGGGCCAGCCTTGCTGCGACCTCTTTGCCAGTCACATCAGTACCAAATGCAGAAGCTACTTTGCCCTGATACCACCTCCGGGACATCCCCTGAGAGACGCACTCGTATGCGATTGGCCTCCAGGTCTCCTATATGCATTTTCTCCAATCCCATTGATGCCCAGATTTTTACAGAAAGTGAAGTCGCTGGGAAGGACCGTCATTCTTATAGCCCCCATTGGCCTCAACAGATTTGGTTCTCTTTTTCTTCACCATCATCTACTGGAGGATCCATGGATTATGGATCCAGTTCCAGACCTCCTGACACACCCGTCAGGGGACCTCCATCCTTCACTGCAGTCCCTAAAGCTGACTGCTTGGCTGATCCACTTCCCCAAATAGCCAGGCTTCATTCCCTCTCAGATGACACAAGACCAATTCTATTGTCTTCTCATAAGCCATCCACCAGAAAACTATATCGCAGTAAGTGGAAAAGGTTCTCCATCTGGGCCAGCATACAAAAAATTGACCCTTTCGAGCTCCTTTGTCGTCCATTCTAGAGTTTTTGGCAATGATTTTTAAGGAAGGAGCAACAGCTGCCACAATTCGGGTTCATTTAGCTGCCATATCTAATTTCCACCTTGGATTGGATTGGTTAAATATTATGGCCCAAAAGTTGTCTAAGGTTTTTCACATGAGGCCTCCTGTCAAAACCCCTTATTCTCCTTGGAATTTCAATTTTATGCCATCTCAAATAATTCTTCCCCACTTTGAACCAGCATCATCTTGTGATCTCAAATTTTTGTCATGGAAAACCATTTTTCTAGTGGCCATTACTTCCGCTCTCAGAGTGTCATAACTTCAAGCATTATCTATCAGACCTCCTTATATGATTTTCCATGCTGATAGAGTATCTAGTAAGCAAAAAGGCACTGGTAAAGAGAGGCTCGACTCCCTTGTTGTTCGTTCCACACTTTATTAAAATTTACAGCGCTCCAACACACGTAAAGCACATATTGTTTTTTGTTTCCAATGACTTCTTCGGATGTACAACAGAATGCATATCTACAACTCCCCTATCCCTATATATCCTTTAAATTAATTAACTAATTAAAAAATGTTTTATTGATTAATTAGTTAGTTAATTTAAAGGATATATAGGGATAGGGGAGTTGTAGATATGCATTCTGTTGTACATCCGAAGAAGTAATTGGAAATGAAAACGATTATGCCTTGTGAAAAGCTAATGTGCTTTACATGTTGGAGCTGTGAGTGTTAATGAAGTGTGGAACAACAACAAGGAGTCGAGCTCTTCTACCAGTGCCTTTTTGCTTACTAGTTGGACTGTTTTGGCATTTGGTCCATCGTTTCTGATAGAGTATCTCTCAGAATAAACCCCTCCTTTTTTGCCTAAAGTCTGTTCTGAGTCTAATATCAATTAGGTTATTGAGTTGCCGGTCTTTTTTCCCAACCATTCCAACAAATTAGAATACATACTGCACAAGCTTGACGTGCACAGACAGCTCAGATTTTATCTTGATAGAACTATGGATATTAGGAAATCAGATCAACTTTTTGTATCCTTTTCGGGGGCCAGAAAAGGTAGACCAGTGGTTAACGGATTGTGTCTCATTTGGTCATGCAATTGCTAACATACCTTTGCCACACAAAGTAAAGGCTCATTCAACCAGAGCCGTTTCTACGTCTTCTGCTTTTCAAGCCAAATTGCCCCTTGATAACATTTGTGCTGCAGCCACTTGGTCTAAGCCTCATACTTTTATCACTCATTACAAAGTGGATAAGGCTTCCAGGGACAGGTGGTCTTTTGGTTCTGCGGTACTGAAAAATGTACTCCCGTGAGCCACCAAGGATTGCGGGTGCTAGGGATGCTATGGTGAAATTTAACAACTTCACATAAAGGAGATATGTACTCACCATAACGTTCCATGTGAGTTGTTTATCTCGCCTTTATTCTCACGTCCCTCCCTCCATCCCCCTCCTGGCTGACAGTTGACCTAGAGGCTAGTATCATCCTGGTTGTTCAATACTACTACTACTTTCTTGGGGAGTGCACCCCTTACAGGGTTATATATACATGCAGCAAATAAGATCTGAGGTAATTCCGGCAGTGCATCATGGGATAAGGGGCTTGGTCTCAAGCTACTGGTAAACCTTGAGCTTTGCTAACGGTTGTGTCGGAGCCGAGGATCGGCTCCGAACCCATCAGTGACAATAAAGGCAAGATAAACAACTCACATGGAACATTATGGTGAGTACATAACTTCTTTTTCTAACAGTACATGTCTAAGTTATACACTTTCACAATTCGTCATATCTTGGAAAGTTTAGCAAAAAATACAATCTGGGGGTAGAGCATTGTAATGTAATATAATATAGTATTTGTGGAAAGACAGTGAATAGACTTATCACTGCAGAGAATGCTTCTTGATAACATTGTAATTTGTACAGTTTTACTAGTTTTTTTTTTTACTAAATATTTACATTTTGTTTTATCCTCAAGTTTATATTTCAGAAGATGCTCTGGAATGCAAGATGTGTGTAGGCTGCTAGAGGTATGACATGCCACACCACTTGAGTGTTAGTGAGTTAAGGCAGTTATGGGCCATTCAACAGCAGAGCCAAGTGTCTGAAAAAATTTCCCATGCTGTTATATTTCAAACTATACCTTGCATGGTTAGAGCCAAAAACAATGTAGGAGCAAAATGCACAAGTCAGGGACAAACTTTAAATATTACTTCTATAAACTTAGAGTTACAAGAGTAAAAGGGTTTCCATTAGCCTGCATTTCCTGAAGAATATGAACTCAAACTCGTATATCTGACATTTAATGAGTTTTGTCCTCAGTGGTTTGCCAGAAAAAAAAACACAAAATTAGGACAAGACCAAAAATATGAGGCAAATTCTGGGCAGTTAAGCAGTATGTCTTAAACGCTGTGTACTTCTCGTCTCTCCCTGTTAATTTACCTCGGCTGCTGTCAGTAAGCACAATAGTACCATGTTGTGAAATCACTCCACTTAACCTGTTTAAATACTCTTGACTTCTCATTTTAATCCACAAGATCCAAAATCCTGAGTGGCCACCAAGCCAAACTGTATTGTTGCCCTTTTAAACTTGGTTGCCTGTCCTGACTATAAATTTGTTTTCAGAAATTCATCCTGATCTTCTGTCATCTGCAAGTACGTACTGGTGAGCAGTAGTAGCTCAAGCTGGTAAGTTCTGCCCCTTTAATAGCTTGATATACACTCTGATAACTTCTACATGCAAAGTGCTGGGACAAGACTATAAATAACTGGAAAGCCTTCTGTATATTTTGTATATTCTAACATAATTACATAAACCTAGTGCTACGTTTACTTGTGTAAACACCGAAGCACAGGAAAAGTCAGAAGGTTAGCCTGCTAGTTTCATCTCTGCTGCCAGCTTGTTAGAACTAGGTGCCCTGAGTGTGCAAACTGCCTTATGCCTACTGACAGTGAACTTGTGCTCAACAATAAATACTTTGAGAGGTGTAAATAGCCATTCTAGAGGCTTTCCTCTCACCTAAAAACTTGCCATGTCAGCTTCATATACTGGTACTACAATTCTTCACTAACCACACTAAAATGTCTTGCACTGAGTGTAAAATAATCCCTCCCAAAGCCCCCTGAAAACATTAAGCCACTCGGCTACCTCATGCATACCTCACCTCACATATTCACCCTAAACAGCAACACCCCAGATCTATCCCTCTAAACCACATCAACAATAGAAATGCCTTGGTGTTGACTTGCTCAGTTGTGAGGCACACTGATTCATCCCTCACAAAACTAGACGAGGAGTGTCATAATTTGTTTTTCAGGCACCAGGATCTCTAAAGTTACAAGGACCCTGTGGACCCTAACTCTTGACAAATATGACTGTGATATGGTAGTCGTACATGTGGGAATGAATGACTTCCTCATAAAACCCTGAGGGACATGCAGAGAGAAATCTCAGAAGTATCCATGCTAGTTACAAATGCAGTTAAGAAACGATCTGTGTGGAATCCTTCCTTCATCTCGAATGATGTGTAAATGCAAAGAAAAGATATAGTTGTACGCTATAACAAAGTTGCTAAATTTACAGCAAATACCCCTTTCAGAACCCACCACTGTATAGCACTAAAAGGCCTAAATCGGTTAGAAGTACCGCATCGACTAATACATAGATTTTTACCACCTATAAAATTATCTGCTTGTCCAGCACTTAAACATTCGACACTTATGTTCCTAGTAGGTCATTATGATCCAATGACCAAACATTCCTGTCTGTCCACAAACCTGTCAAATCTGCTGGGCATTGTCTATACTTGTACCATGTTGCTGCAGCATGGAGCTCCTTATCTCTATCCATTAGGCTGATACCCTCCCTCCCATCCTTCAAAACCATTCTGAAAGACTTTCTAGCGAAAGGCTTATTCTGTTTTTGCTCAACATAAAGATAAACTGTATCCCTAAATGTAGACAAATATCTTTTTATACCTTACATATCCTTACTCTCCCTTTTTCAGTCACTCCCTTCTATCAATTTCTCTCACCTCACTTTCTCTCTAAATATTCCATAAGCCTGCTTTTCTCTCACTTCGTATTGCAATTCCTGTTTGTACTATACTAAACTTTAATTTCTCTATAAACTGGCTAAAATTTCTGTAATTATTAAATCATTGTTATATAACTTGAATCCATTCTTAACCAATGTTTTCATATGTCTAATTTGGTATAATTAAACTGTATTTGTTTTTTCTATTATTTTGAAAGACTGAAATTATTATTCTTACAATGTTTTATAATACTTGGGAGCTTTTCTCCCCAGGCCTCCGCTGAAAATGGGCTCCTACCCAGTAATCGAATATCAATAAATAAATAGAAGATCAGGTATGTGTCAGTATGTGATGAAATACCGGGCAGTGCAGCTTGCTTCACTAAGGATGGCTTGCACTTCTTGTTTCAAAGCTTCTGCATAATTGCTAAAGCATGTGCTGCCCCCGGTGTCAAGATAAAGTCCAGTTGATGGACATTCTAATACAACTAACATATGAAACCTCTCTGCTCAATGCTAAAAGTCTAAACAATAAATTGCTCAATCTTGAAGCTCTCCTACATTTAGAGAACACCCCTGTTGGAAGCAGGACTATTCGACCCCAGGCAGTTCGTCCCCGGACGGTTCGACCCCAATGCATTTCTATACAATTTCATGTATAAATTTATATGTATTGTAAATGTGATTTTTTAGTGGACAGTTTGACCCCAAATATATTCTAGTAAGTGCTTTATCATTGTTATTATTTAATCAATTATTCAGTAAATACACTGTTAATTGTTCACTGTAAATATATTTTATTTTTATTTTAGTATTTTTTTCATTTAATCATTACATTGGTTAGTATAAATAGAACACACAAACTTTTAACATTTAATAACTAGTGTTATGTTTTAACATATTAGTGTTACGTTTTAACATCTTTTTTTTTTTTTTTCAATTAAACACATTTTTTGAGATGTACTCGTGGTGTCCATCATATTAAAACATTATTGAATTATCCGGGGGCGAATTGGCGGGGTCAAAACGTCATATACCCTTGATGAACAATTTGCTAACATTTAGGGAAGCGAGAAATCATGACTGAATTCCTGACAAACTCTGATATGGCTGTTTCATGTACCCTGTTAGAGGAGTATCAGAGTCTTGTCAAACAAGCATATGATGCTCCAGCACAGTCAACAGAAGAGTTAACTTTTGGTTACCCCAGATCTCGCTTACGCCATAGCTCGAGGTTGGTTTTCACCGGTTCTGTAAGTGACTTTTTTTTGTGGAAATTAGTCTTTCTTTTTAAACCCTTTTTAATTTTTTTAATTAATTCCTTTAGTTTAGAGAAATTTTTAAAAATTTCAAAATTTTCCCAAAAATTTCCTTATCTGACAGACGCCACACTTCTGTGTGTCTACTGTGGGGGGCACCTGCACCTGCAGGACTCCTGTGCTGTGTGCCATGGCTTCAGCCCAGGAAAGAAAAAAAAAGAAATAAATTGAATTGATACTCAAGCCACTCAAGCCAGAGGGGATTTCCCTAGGTGTTTCAACAGGAAGCCCTCCTCTAGCACCATCTAGGAACTGGGCCGAGACCAAGTCCGAGGCACTGGCCCAGATGCTTCAGGAGCCCGACTCATCGTCGATGCGCCCCCCCCGTCCAAACATATCCTCCTTCGACTCTTTTGGCTCGGAGCCGGGTCGGGTCGGAACCGATGACGTTGGGCGCGCTGGAGCCGATATAATTGTCTTCGGCTGCCCGTCTTTCTTCCGTTTTTCCTTTTCTCTTTTCTCGCCCCGGCCGGGAGGGCTCCGGCGCACCTGAGTGTCCCTGCTCCCTTCCTCTCGGTGCTTCTCCCTCTCGGTGCCCGACACTGGCCTCGAGTCTGCCATCACTGTCGGTGCCCTATGGTGCCTCAGGCTAAGTCGAGCTCACTCCTCATCCCCCGACCGAGAGAGCCAGTTGACTCACCTGAGTCCATCCGTCAGACACAGATTTGGATGATTGAG
Source organism: Protopterus annectens (assembly GCF_019279795.1). Classification (NCBI taxonomy): domain Eukaryota; kingdom Metazoa; phylum Chordata; order Ceratodontiformes; family Protopteridae; genus Protopterus; species Protopterus annectens. The sequence continues at coordinate 1,924,670,686 of NC_056737.1, read as the reverse complement.
GTTCCCCCCCCCCCTCCTTGAAGATGTCTGTCTGTTTGCAGACCGTCCTTCCACCTCCTGGGTCCCCCCTGACCCCCCCCTCACGCAGGTGCTAAGAAGGCAGGGACAGCTCCTGATTCAGTGGACCCCACCCCAGGAGACAGGAGACTCCAAGTTCATAACAGCACAGCACCAGCAGACAAACAAAAGGAGTCTCTGTGGATGCTATGGTGGTGGGCTGCTGCAGCTGCTGAGCTAAGCAGGCTGATCCTACCTGTCCATCCACCCACCCCAAAGGAATCTAGGTCCATGGACGGTTTCCAAGATAAGATGAAACGCAGCTGGCTACCCCCTAAACTCCAACACAACTCCATGCGCCTTCTTCTTACGCTGGATGGATGGAGCAGCAGAGCCAGCAGGGAGGGGTGTGCTGTGGCGGGCATGCCTGGATGCGCTATGCATGCAATTTGACCTTCCCTTCAAGACGCCTTCTCCCCTTTCTGATGGATCATCCCTCTTGGGTCCTCAGTCTTTTGACTAGGTGCTGAAACTGGACTGATGGCAAGACTCTCTCTGCTGTCGGAGTCCGCTTTTTCTACTCCTTCTAGGCCTTACCCCAAAAGGCCAGAAAGGTGGAAAGATGTGGTTCAGACAATCTCAAAGGGATCATGTGGTGGATGTCTTCCCCTCAGCTCTTGTCGGAGACCTTTGTTCCACCTCCTCCCTCCGGCTACTCTGACAACAGATGCCCCTGATCTGATCTCTCAAGTGATACAGAAAGCAGCTCAGCAGAAGGCCTCATTGATCCATTCTCATTGCTCTACTGGCGCCGACAAGGTGGCCCCTTCTACATCGCTTTCTTGAGCGGACGTGAATCTGGGACTGGACCTATTCTCAGATCTGAAGTTCCAGTCAGGTCAGTCCTCCTCCCTCTCCCTCTCCTCTCTGAACCTCTCACTGCTTGGTTCCTCCAGTTCCAAACCTTAGCCAGGCTTCCTCAATTATCTAGATCTGTTGTGGTATTCCATCTTATAATTTCTTTTATTTATAAAAGCTTCACATAAATGGGTATTAAGGAAAGACACTTCACATACATAGATCCACTTCTTCCACCTAGATCCTATTCCTGCTCTTCCATGCAGGTTCATCTCTTTCCATCTAGCTGTTCAATTGGCAGCTATTCATCCAATTGCTAACTTTTTCTTTCAGAATCTGCCTTTTCTAACACCTTTTAACTTAATTCCTTTTTGTAAGCAATTTTTTTCTTCTCAGACCTCCTATAAGAAATCCTCCTTCTCCTTGGGACTCTAAATTGTCCTTCTCTCTTTGATTCTTAACCTGCAGTCTCCTGTTCTTTAAAATTATTATCATGGAAGACTCTTTTTTAGGTAGCTATTCAGCTAGCTAGAAGAGTTAGCTTCAAGCACTCAGCACTCAGCTGTTATCTTTTCTTTTTTTTTCATCCCCCCCTCCCCTGGCCTGGACAGACCTAGAGGAGTTGTGATTGTGGACTCTCTCTACCACCTCTTTCTTAGACATATATGCTTATATATATTTCCTCAGGTTCAGGATGTAGCTCACCCTCTTCTTCCTGTTGTGAGAGGTGGACTCGTGTTTTACAGTTATTCTGTTACTATTATAAGCTGGGTTTACATACAAAAAGATCCTGGAGGTAAACTCTAGCATTGTGGGGATATAATGAGCCTCGAGCCGTGGGTGGAACCAACCTCTTTTAGAGTTAAGATGAAGCCGGAGCCGGTACCTGCCCAACCCATCCAAGCAGAATTTTAGGCTCTGTTCCATGCCCATACAGTGAAATGCATTTAATTTACCTTGCAGGTTTTCCTGGTGAACAAATTCCATGACGATCTGAGAATACTGATGACTTTTCTTTTAAGTGCAAATGGTTGCTACCTACATTAAGAACTGGAGATGTCATGCAGACAGTTTAAAAGTAGAAAGATCCATTAGAGGTTTGCATGAAGGGTGGTATAGCAACTTCTTGAACTGAAGGAGTTGTAATTATTATTTCTATAGTTCGTAGTTTCAGTTTTTTTTTTTCTTTATCTACTATATCTGTCTTTACTGCATGAGAACATTGAACGGAAACTACGAACTAGTCCCTTGTTTACATTTATTTATTTATTTTATTAACCTAGTACATCTGTGTTTCTTTTTTTTTTGTAATGTTTTGTTCGGGTCCAACTGCCTGGGGTTGAATAGGTCGGGGGTGAATTAGCGAGGTCAAAACATCATGTACCCTCCTTGTTTGTGTAGTTACTGAGACTGTTTAAATGTAAAGAGGGCACTCCATCTGTATTGGGATCTTGCACTTTTTATGCCTTTAGACCCAATAGCAACTGTGATAGAATCACCATATTTGTCAAGGAACTGTAATGCACATATTGCCAGTGTAGGATGTGCCCAAAAATTCCTAGACTTAATAAACAAAACTTCCCCTTCAGCACCTGGTTAAACAAAAAAAAAAAAAAACAAAACCTAAATTACATTGTATTCCTGACCTGATTCTTACAAATATGACTGCCTCTGGCACTACTTCTCTGGTATCTCACTCCCCTTTTGAAGTCTGACCACATATTTGACCTTTTCCTTTAAACATATTAAAAGCCCCTACTGTAAGCTCAGTGAGTCTGACAACAAATGTGCCTTCTTCAGCCTATGCTGACAAAATATCAACATTTGCTTATGACTGCACTGCCCCATCCTTGATAATGTGGCAAGCTTCACTGAGGAATTGTACACCCATTTAGAAAAATGCATAGAAAAAGCAGGCCCTACTGGAATCCAGTATTGCAAGAAATTCAAAAACAAACCACCTTGGTGGTTCTCCTTAAATAAACTATGCAGCAAAAGAAGGAAACTCCTTCAATTTAGTAGATCCTAAACCCATCTCCTCAAAGTTGATATCAAAAGCATTGCAAGAAAACCAAACATGATCAGTTCCAGTGAAGGAGCCCATGAACCTAGGCTGGCCTATGAAGCCAAATGTAATTGTATGTCCTCCTTTAACTATGTTAAAGCAATAATACCCTACATTGTGCTGAACGTCTTTGACACCCCTTATTTTGACACACAAGACATTGCCAAAATCCTTGTGAACCAATTTAGTACCAATTTCACACACATTATTTTCCAAAGCCCTGAAGTATCTTAATCCCTTACTCTCCCCCTATTATCCCTAAAGGTCATTTACTGAAAGTACTAAGGAAGACCAAAGATATTTCCTCCATTGGTCCTGAAAATATATCTAGTTGCCTAATTATTAGTGTCAGACATATCCTTGCTGACACACTCCTTAAACAATTTAGCTTGCTGTGTGATTGTAGCTACTGTGCTCATATCACTCTGTGTAAAAGGCATCAGTGTTATGCAGCACATGCAACACTTGACTGCATTTAGACCGTTAAGCTAAAGGCACTGCAGTGATGATGCTTCTCCCTAAGAGGCTTACAAACTACCCAGGTAATTACAGACCTATCAACCTTACAAGCAAATTTGCAAAGCCATGGAATATATTCTAATTAACTTCACAAACTAAGATATCAATAATTTTGATATCAATAATCAGCTTTGTGAAGGGTAGATTTTGACTGTTAAATCTGGTAAGCTTCTTAGTTATAGAGGCTGTAGACAGTGGCCATGCAGTACACGTGACGTATCTTGATCTGGCCAAGATCTTCAACACCATTCTGCAAGATGGCATCTTACAGAAGCTAAATTCTTTAAAAACAGATGTGGTAAGGTGGGTAGCAAACAGGCTGAAAGACAGACCCCCCCCCATAGCGGAGCTGCAGGAGCCTCATCAGAAGGTATGGAAAGTGACTGTTCATCCCCCCTTGGGTGTCTGTGCTAGGACCTCTCCTTTTTGGCATTTAACTTTCCTTTCAGCCCAGCATGGACAGAGAAACTGAAACACTTTACCAAGTAAGCAGCATATTTCTCAACTGTCCAGAATTTCACAAAATGTCCACATTTTTGCCTCATTTTTAGTCTGTTCCTCATAAAATGTAGTGGTTTTCTGCCACATCACTGAGGACTGAAGTCACTAAATATTTAGGTAGAAATTTGAGTTTTAGGCTTCATATACTTTGGAAAATGCATGTTAAAGCAAAACCTGTTATCTTGGTAACTTTCAAAGTTAAGAATTAGTCTGCCCCTGATTTTGGCCTTTGTCCACCTATTAATTTCTCCTTTGTCCAGGCTCCTTGCTCTAAGATGTTGAGAGGTATGGTAAGAAGTAGATGGCTTTCGGCAATAACGACAGGAGTGCTTCCTCCTCCATCATTCTGGGAGTGAGATCTGGCTGTGTTTCAGATGTTTCAGTTCCAGTCCTCACTTCTGGATCAGGCTGAGGGAAAGCTGACAAACGTGAATGAGTCTGGGATCAAGGAAACTCTGAAGTGCCTCTGACCATTGCATCAGCAGTGAACTTCTACATAGTCCATCGTAACTTTGTCCTGACATATTAGCAATCTGAGACTTGCCTGCACTGGTTGTTGTGGCTTAGGATGCAATTTTTTAAGGATGAGCTTCAAAAGGACAGTTTAGATACCCCTTCTGGAGGATGTGCATTGTTAGAAGGTATCCCAGGATCTGTTTTAAGACATTTAGAGGTGAATTGCAGTAAAGATGATGCAGTATATCCATTATCTCATTTTGGCCTGTGTTGTAGCCAATGTGTCCATTGAATCAGCCAGCTAATGTGATTAATTACATGGGGCAGTGCATTGCTCACGTTTTTTGTATTCCTTAGCCTGTACCTGAGAAATCTTTGCCCTGTTAATTTCTTTTTTACTATGCTCACACTTGCATTTTTCCCAGGTTAAAAATTGACTGGCTGAAGGAGACCATGAATCTTCTCATGTGTTACTAATAGGTTAATGCATGTGTACCCTTTCCTCCCAAACATTTTTGAAGCAGTGCAACAAGGTATAAATACACCATCTTTGGCTCTGTCTACTCATCTGCTCTTATATGATTGACAAAATACTCATTTTGGACTGCATCCTTTTGATTTGTGTATATTCCTCCTTCCAAAATTGTCATTACGCTTTGTTTACTGTGTTTACCCAAATGGGTGCAGCATATTTTCAGCACAGGCTTGGAAAATTTATTTATTACCTGATAATACAAAATAAAAAGTAATACAAATAAAGTAAATAATAAAAATGTATACAGATTTAACATGTATAGAAATGGTACATTTCAGACCTATTAATCTCTACAGTATAAACAAAACGGCAAGTATTCAAGTTAACAGTTTTCTTGATGTTCTGTTATGATTTGCTTATGCTGTTAGAATTTTCTTATGGTTTCTGTGTCATAAGATGAGCTATTGTACAGGGGAGAGGCCGTAATAGAACAGTAGTGAGATAGTGGTTTACTAGAAAATAGAACGTCAAGGAGTATTAAGGGCGACTAAGCAGAGTATGCATAGGTACTTAAGTAAGGGACATAAATCAGGTGCTGCTAACAGAGGCCTAAGTATTAGTACATTTAATGCAGTGCAGAGAAATAATGTGATTTAATAAATAGCGCACACTGCAGATATGATGTGTCCTCTAAGATGTATATTTAAACTGATTACTCTAGAGCTTCTGTATACCACATGGCATGCTGATCACTGTAGCAAGGTCATGGCATTACAGCTTGTATTTATATTTAATATTGTAATTTCCCTGTATCTCTCAAGAATATATTCTGTATAGAAAAATCTTTTGTTTTGATCAATGTATTCATTCACACAAATGTACAGCAGTCTCTTTGAGGATAGTAAGATGAAGAGAAAGTTAAATGTTTGCTTTTCTAATAATAACGTGGGAGTATAACTATTTTCCTTTTTGTACTTAAGTCATATGCACGTGTATGCTACATGTTGTTTCTTAACAAATCTTTCAGCTGCTGTACGGTAATGACTTTACTTGGATTAATATGATAGCTGCATCACTTCAATAAACATGTTGAAAAGATGTGGTAGCCTGGCTCCGACATCAGGAGGTGAGCTGTTATCTGTATGACAGGCTGCATTACTTAACCTTCTCATTGTGGTCCTGAAGAGTATGAATGAGACAAAGCAGCACAGCGGTTGGTACTGTTGCCAAAGAGGTTTATTCTTCTACAGTGATTTTATTTCTAATAAATATTGTATCTTTTCTCGCTGTTAGTGACTGACTTTAATGTTGTCTTATGTCCCCTTAGTGGTGAGAGTGGAGCTGGGAAGACGGAGAGTACAAAACTGCTGCTAAAGTTTTTGTCTGCTATGAGCCAGCATGCTCCTGGAGTCCCAGTGAGTGAAAAGAGCACCCATGTGGAAAATGCTATCTTGGAGAGCAGGTAGAGTATTTGAGTACATAGTAATGCTTGTGTGTATGAGTTAAAATGGCAGACCATCACTACCTACTACATGTGAAGTATGAAAAGAATAGGAACAGTGCGTGTCTGGGATGTTTAAATACCAAGACAGTAACCAGGAGCGGCCTTAGGTCAACTGGTGCCCTAGGCAAAAGGGCTCCACGGTGCCCCCCCACCGCACCAGCTGGTGCCCCCATCCTGGTCTACCTACACCAAATAAATAGTGGAAAAGTGCCCCGACTAGAGCGGCGCCCTAGGCGGTCACCTAGTTGGCCTATGCCTAAGGCCGGCTATGACAGTAACATAGATACAGTGTGCCCATCAGAAGCTAACTCCACTACCTTGAGTGCCTTACTTAGATTGCAAATTATGTGAATGGTTAGAAGTGGCATTTCAGCCCAATAGGTGCAAAAATTTCAGCCATACAAGTTTTCTGAATGATTTCTTAAACACTTGAGATTTCATTTTCTTTACTCAGTTTGGGAGGCAAGTACTATTAAGTGTTTGAAAGGGAAGGCAAGAACTCTAAATGTGCCTGCTTCTGCACTCTTGAGAGAGAGGTGTGCGGATTTGACCCTGTCTGGTGAAGGGTCATTGGTCTAGGGCTTGGAGTAAGCACCTTAATTGGTTCTTTTGAGGTTTTTTTAAGTTTTTTTTTTTTAAGTTTTTAGCTTCTGGTATTGAAGTCCCACAGTTGAGCAGGTTTCTGCTTGTTTGCGCTTCACGCAGCACTGCAATTGTGCGCCATAGCTGGACATATAATCGCAACAAATTTTCCTTTAGATGAAACTGTAGTTACATTAGTGTAGTCCTGATATTTAGTACATCTTTGGTCTAAGAAGTATTGCTAGTGAGCTGTGACCTATTAAACCACCAGCCAAAAACTCCATCAGAAATACCCATCTACAGAGCACCTCCTAGATCAGTTCTGAAATCACCACCTTTGTGATAACAGTTCTTCAAACCTAGCATTATTGACAGTTGGACTACCCTTGTTTCTCCTTCCAGCCTTGTTGACTTGGGTCTCCTGAGGCAGTGTAGCAACTTCCTAATGTAAACTGAAAACCCACTGCTAATCACTCACTCTAGCACAGAGTGCGAGAGATGTATCTACACCAAGAATCTTGAATCCTGACAGTCTCACACTCAAAACAGTAACACTGAAGAGGTTGTCAACTCTACCACTCGTGCACATAGTACCACTATTCATAAACATGGTGCACATCCAACACATACATCAACGTATGCATAGGTTCTGTCAAAAAACTTACCGAAACACTAGAGACTTCCAAAACAAAAGACTGCTACAGCTAACACAGTTCCCACAGCACCCAAGATGCATAGCAACAGCAGTGTCTCGCCTCCCAAGCCCTTGAGGCATAACACTCAAACACAGTTTCTTGTTATTGGAGACTCCATAGTGAGACACACAGATGTCCCACTCACCAGCTTAGATAGGGAGAAATTCATGGTCAGCTGCCTGTCCGGTGCCAGGATTTGTCAGATCATGCATGCACGTGTGGGGCTCTCAACAACAGGTACCATTATGAGTCTGTCATAGCTCTTGTTGAAGTGAACTATCTGAGATGTAACTCACTGGACTACATGAAGAGAGACATGATTGAGTGTGTCCCAGGCAGGTATGTCCCTAGCTTTGAGCAGCATATTATCCTCACCTAGAATTATGCCACAGTATAAACAATATCTATTTTAATAATTGGCTTAGTTTTGGGTGTCATTCAAAGAGGATATGGTTTCAGTCAGCCTGAGACGACATGGTCAACAAACCTCAATGCTTTGCCGGAGACGGTTTGCACCTAGCACCACTAGGCTTTTGGCTGCGGGCAAAAGTTTCTTGCCTCCCCCATAGTGCCTTTTTTAAGCAAGGTCTCAAGAAAGAAATTGCAGACTTGAAAATTGCCAAACACAAAATAAGGGTTGTGCTGCTAAACGTTAGGAGCTTAAACCAAAAACTGCACACCCTGGAAGCACGTCTATCACTGGAAGATGTAGATGTCTGTGCAGTCACAGAAACCTGGTTCAAGGCCTCAGAGTACCCTGGCCTTGCAAGGCTACAGTGTCTTACACACCTTCAAACCACAAAACAAATCTGTGAAAACCTAAGAAGGTGGTGTTTCTATCTATATTGGAGATAAATTCATCTCCCGACTAGTTAGACTGGATCCATCAAGTTACTTCAAGTTCAGATTACTATAGTAAGACCCCCATTGAAGTCATAGCTAGTTATAGATTGCCCTCCTTGGATCATGATGGCAGCTGTAGGGGAACATCAAAAGTGATAGTGACATACAACCAAAATATTTCGAAGTATGTTGTACAATTAAACAAAATGATGGCATCTAGGTCCAAGTCATTGTTCCACTGTAGTTGGCATTCATTAGACCTATAATTGAGTACAATGGCCCCTTTGTTATGTTCCTAACCAGGCATATCCAACAATTGGAATGCCCATAGAGGTTCCTAACTAAAAGAATATAAGGCATAATAAGCCCTGTGCAGACCGCCTCAAGGACCTATCCTTGCATTCTGTCTCCTACAGATTGTTGAGGGGAGATCTATGCCTGTCATACAAGGTGTTGTCAGATCCCAATCTGATGCGACTCCTGCATATTCACAAAACAAACATCACCAGAATTACCCATTCTAAAGATTTAAACCTTGCCTGTGATATTAATAGGACCTGCTGGAGAGACTGGTATTTATCTCAGAGACTACCCTGTCTCTGGAACAGGCTCCCCATCCATGTGAAGCAGCGTTCTTCCCTAACCCAATTTGAGTGAAACTTGGACAATTGGATGAGGAACAGGAAATTCATCCATAGTTTGGCACCTATGTCTCTAATGGACACAGGTAGCCTGTAAATGGTTCATCTCTCAAGACCCTACTTACACTTATCAAGGGTACCAGAACTTGTCAAAGATTTGGGATGCATGACTAGGCTTAAAAGGACCCTTGTGGTCATTAGCCTAGTAAACGCCTATGAACCTATAAAGGTATCTTAGTCTTCAGCACAATAGTCCCCCCCCCCCATTTTTTTTTAATTAAAATGCTAGAACCATAAATGTGTCTGATCTGGCTGTGCCCATAATACAAGTGATCCTAAGGCTAGTGGTCAGCATGCAAAGCATTATCATCCTACATCTCAGCACCTAATTTTGCTGGTTACAGATTTGCACCAGTCAAAACAATTTTAGTAGAATTGTATCACTGAGTGCATATTTCATCATTAAATCTGAAAATGAAATTCCCCTTATTTTCCATAAAGTTTTAGACAAAGTACCAAGCAAAAAACACAAACATGTGTATAAAGACATTCATAAGTCTCCTTTTTTAGATGTCCTGGGAGGTGTATATGGCTGTTGCGGGGGGGGGGGGGTTATCACAGTGGCTAATGAATACAGAATAGTACGCACATCCTTAAATGATTTCAGATAAACAGTTCTATCTCTACTGGGTATGAAAATGTTTCAACCTTGCTCATACCTCTCAACCATGCCAAATTCCTCAGTATTTACCGATTTTGAGTGACACGAATTCTGGAGTGACCCCTTTAATTGCTGGGGGTGTTTTTCAAATTTTTTTTATTGAAAGTTGTTGCTAACATCACATGCAGGGCATGCATAGTGACGTCAGCTTTGTGAGGGAGACTGTCAGTCTGTCAGAATAGGGCTCACCTGGCTCAAACAGTTTTTTTTAACGTACCTTGACATTCATAGTCGGACTCGTACTACACTGTGTTAAAGTGATTGAACGTTCATTTGCAGCAGCTGGCAAACACATTATGTAGTGAGCAGAGTAGATGTAGAGAGGAGCTGTAAAGCTGTTATTTTCTTCTAATATTCTTAAGTGAAGTGAATTTTGAAGTTCATAGGTTGGTACTAGGCTATCTGCTCTAATGCCTATACAAGCCTAGCAATAACAATTCCCTGGATATTTCTTCCCACAATATTTCCTTCTCTGGGCCCCTGTGTAGCAGGGCGACTGACATGATCCCCGGGGTGAATTTCCTATCTCCCATCCAATCGGCAAGGTTCCTTTTGAAGAGGGCCAGTGAGGCGCTCTGCTTGACATGTATGAGCAGTCTATTCCAGAGTATGGGGAGTCTCTGGGTCAGGAACCTATCCCTCCAGCATGTTTTGTTCATTGTGATGATAAGGTTTAGATCCCTGGAGCATGTGGCTTTGAGGGATTGGGATTTCTTTGTGGAGCATGTCCAACAGCTCAGGGTTTGACATGGTCTTGTTATGTTAAGCAGAGATCACCTCTGAGTAGACTATATGTCACAGAGTATAGCTGGAGTTTTTTTTTAGAAGGTCAGCATATGGCATCTGCTTTAGACCTGTGATTCTTTTAGTGAGATATTTCTGTGGTCTTTCCAGCTGTTGCAGATGTCTTGTGAGGTACATACCAAACGGGGCATTATACTCTATAATGGGTCTAATGAGGGATGAGTGTAGTGGGACAATGACCTTCTTTTTTCTGGATGAAAAGCCCTTAGTGATGAGGTGTGCCACATAGAAGGATTTCCTGACTGTTGTGGTGATGTGGTTATCGAAAGTGAGACCACTGTCCACCTGTGTCCCTAAGTCTCTCATCGCACTTTCGATGTTTAGTGTCCTGCCACCTATGTTGGTAATTCATGGGTACATGTTTTTTTCCAAAAGGGATAACTATACATTTCTTGGCATTAAGCTTGAGCCCATGACTCTGGCACCAGGCATCTGTTTCTGTAAGGCCCTTTTGTAGAATATTCACATAATTTGGGGATTCAATAATGGCTGCGTTCTGCTTCTGCCAGTGGCAGCCAACTAGCCAAGCCAAGGAGCAAGTGAAGTGCTGCAGTGCAAGTTCAGGTTGTGCAGTACAGTGTCCAGAATCCTTGACTGGTCCACCCAGCAACTCCAGGAATCCCTTCAGACCCTGCCAGGATTAGGAGGGACAGTAACAGTACAGCACAGCAGTCAGAACTCAGGATGAGAACATTTCTCTCTCTCACCTTCCTCCTGCTCCTCCAGGTAAGAATCAAAAAAGAAAAAGGGAACAGACATTGTCTCAATTCTTTAAGTAGTAATTGCAGTTGAGAGCTGCAAATGAGGGGGCGTAGTATTGCAGGTCAGAATAAGCAGAGAGAGACATGGGAAGGTTGGTGAATTGCAGGATAAAGGGGAGATGGGAGTAAATTATAGGAAGGCTATCTGCTTCACACAATTTAAAAGAAATTAGAAATAAAATGGGAATTAGCGATTGCAGGTCACTGCAATTTTTCTAGCCACAACTATTCAATGCCCTGCTGCTTGCCTCACTTGTACTTTATCCTTTTGTTCCATATGTACTTCATATATGTGTAATAAGCATACACGTTTAAAATGCTGCAACTGTTCTGTTTTTTTTTTTTCATTTTGGCTCTGTCCAGTTAAGTTTCCACATTGAATAGCCAACTAATTAATAATTAGTACTTCCACTTTTCATGGAGTCAGGCAAGAGAGAAATCATATTATTACTACTACTGCTATTGCTATTATAACCTTCTACCTTGTAATGGCATTATACTTCTCTGAACATCTTAACTTTTTCCGCTGTACTGCCATGCTATTTAATCCTTCATCTCATCAGAAATTGTTTACCTTTTTCATTAATATTTTGAAAACCCAGATCTGATGTCGGTCTTCATTTATCATTGACCTTTGGGACATGGTTCCGATCCTCAGAACCATCTCGGCCATTACACAGCTTGCGCAAGCCAGAAACTCTCGTTAAAACTCTACCAACAATACCTGTCTCCAGATTGATGAAATAAACTGCTTGAAACCACCACGATATAATCCAAGCAACATTTAATATAAAAGTGGAACAGGAACGAGCGCTTTCACACAAACAAGTTGTGCTTCATCAGGTTACAATCATTCAAAAAATTCCATTTTCTTTTATAGAAATCCCTTGTCATAGTTAATCAATTAATCACATTAATTATGATCAATTAACAAACTTTAAGCTCGTTTACAATAGTAAAATTCCAATAAATAAAATAATAATACTGTTTTTAACTATCTAGCATTGTATTTAAAACCAACATAAAAATCTGTTTAATATTTCGCCTAGCTCATTTAAAACTCATCATTATATATCTCATTTGAATAAATGCTACATTAATTGATGGAATACATAGAGTTGTTCAGACATCAGCATTGCGTCTCAGTAAATCAGATCAGGAAGCGATGCCCATATTTAGTAGAAGAAACAATCCATAGTATATCACATTAATTAAAGAAATATATAAAGCTACTCAAACTGCTCAAGCATCTGTATTGAGCCTCTGTAAATTAAACCAGGAAGCCATGCCCATATTTAGGAAACGAAGCAATATGTAATATTGCTTCCACTAAATTTTTATTTAACTAAAACTAAGTCCTAGCTCGTCTCTAAAAGTATGTTCCCATTACATATTATTACATCTCATATAAATGCTTATTTCAGGACAATTAAGTTATTTATATTTATGCAGTCATAAAAATTGCAATAAGGACTACATCGTCTCAACATATTAGCCAAAGACCTTATGTAAACAACATATGTTTCTAAAACAAAACTACAATCAGGTATAATGGTGCTTAAGTCATAATGGATTCGTACATCCATAGAAGGGAACTGTCGTATTGTGACAGCTAGCCAAGCAGAATGCTTAGCACAGTAAAAACGCTGCCATACTAACTATGGCGAAATTGTATGGTCACAAAAACTATAATTATGATTATAAATAGGTTCTAACATCAAAAAGTCAATATACGCCCAGTGTCCAAAATATATATATATCCTATGGAACACACCAGATCTTATAAATAATCCCATTCAATTAGAGATTAAAGTCATAAATAAAAATAAACACTGCAAACAAAGAAACAAATAAATAAATAAGGTGCGCAATATAAAGCGCCACTCCAAGAATAAACATAGCGGTAGTATTGACACTCAGCTATGGTATAATCTCAATGATTAGTGCTGGAGGCTGAGCTATGAAATATCATTATTTATAATTTTTGAATTTAGCATACATCAGTACTACGGATAGAACCTTCATAGCAAGAAGTTCATGAACTCCGTAGAATCCAATATAAATATTTAATCATATTTATCAAAATTAATACGCATAAATAAAAATTACAAACAACAAAATAAAATATATTTATAATTAAAATACAAAATAAAACTATCAATCAGTTTATATATAAAATAAAGGAAAAGATTATATATTATGTATTTTGATAAGGATGACAGAGTATATCAAAATTCACCAATGTGCTTTCATATTAGCTCGGACCTATCAGAGCTGGTCGAAGATTAACTACAGAGTTGAGACCTGGCGGTAAATGAGCTCTAAGTCTCAATATCCATCTTAGCTCAAAGCCCTCCAGAGTATTTAGGTTATCACCTTCCCTTCTGTTAAAATCCACCACCTGTAGAACCTGAAACACAAAACTGTGTTGAGGGTGGGTACTACAATGTAGAGCTAAAGCATTATTAAGATTGCTCTTTCTAATGTTGTACACATGTTCATAAATTCGATCTCTTAGCCTCCGTGAGGTTAAACCCACATAGTAGGCATCACAAAGGATACAGGTGGCCAGATATATTATATTTCTAGTATTGCAATTTGCATAATGCATTGGTATTATATTCCTTATCATATCTGGGGGTATAAAGCCACTATCTTTACTAATATAATGGCAATAGGAACATTTAGTACATGGGAAGGTGCCTGTTTTAATCAAGGATCTGATGTCAGTAGATATATTAGTTAATTTCTCCTTGCATAATAATCTCTTTATGTTCATACAATTCATGTATCTAAAAGTTGGTTTATTGTTTATAACTTCTGAAATGGATGTATCTGACAACAAAATTTTCCAGTTGCCCTTTATTATATTGGTCAAATGCTGTATATCATTGGTGTATTTAATATCATAGGACATGGTATTAAATATCTTTCTATTGGAGTTATAATAAGAATTAGACTTTTTAATATAGAACCCAGTATCATTGATTAGTGGCTCTTTTATTTCATTAATCAATTTAATAGGATAACCCCTTTCCACAAAGAGTTTACTTTGGGTATCTATTAGGCTTAGAGAGTCAGATCTATCACTACAAATTCTATCAATCCTCCCCATTTGATTTCTTACAATGTTTGGAAAGATGTGTCGTGGATGTAGGCTATCATAGTGGAGGATCCCATTCCTCCAACAGGTTTTCCTATAGGGTGTTGTAGCTAGTCCACATTCGTTGTCCTTTTTAATGGTAATATCTAAGAAATTTACATGGTGGTAGGAAAGGTCATAGCTAAACTTAAAGAACGGAGTAACACCATTCATATAGTCAATAAACGAAATAAGGCCATCTGCATCACCATTCCATATAATTAGTATATCGTCTACAAAACGTCTGTACAATACGACGTTTGCAAACCTTGGATCACTAAATATAAACTCCTTTTCCCATTCCAAAACGACAAGGTTGGCATATGCATTAGCACAGGGGGTCCCCATAGCAACAACCCCATGTTTGTGCATATGCCACATTGTCGTAAAGGAAGACATTGTTGTTTAGGACTAAGTCCAAAAGGCAACATAAATTCATGACATCAATATTAGGAACCTTAAGTTGAGTCAAGTGACTTCTTATCGCATCTAAGCCATATTCATGAGGAATCCTTGTAAATAGACTTTCAATATCTAAGGTCACCAAAATGGTACTATTCATTATTTCCTTAGTTATAATATCTGACTTCAAGTCATCTAGAAGTCTATATGAGTCCAGAAGAATTGTAGGGATCTGTTTTACAAAGGCGCCTAACTTATCCTGTATATAGAGTGATACATTATAAGTGACCCAATGGTCACCAGAGACTATAGGTCTCAATGGTGGTGGATATACCTTTTTGTGTAGTTTCGGGAGGCCCTTGATAATAGGAATGAGGGGAAGCTCTACTAGTAAAAAATCATAGAGAGATTTTTCAATAGACCTGGTCATAAGCATATCGTAAAGGGTATCATGAACATATCGCGTTATTGAAACTATATGTGATTTCTCAATCCTTTTATACGCAGTGTCACTATCTAGCATACGGAGCATTTGGTCATTATAGAAAGTCGCATCCATAGCCACTATCCCCCCTCCTTTATCTGCTGGCTTAAATATAGTATGAGGATCATTACACATCATTTTCAACTCAGACATTTCCTCCATATTAAGGTTAACAAAAATATTCTTTTTCAGTTGACTCTCATAATATACATATAAATCACGCTCACATGTTTTCAGGAAACAATCCACTGTGGGTATCATGGGTGGTGTAAAAACACTTTTCTTTCTACAAACAAATTTAGAATTATTATCAAAGGTGTTGACAGAATCAGAAGTATTGTTATTTTTGAACATTAACCTCAAAGATAATTTTCTACAAAATTTGCGTAGGCCTATGAGAGTGTCAGTGATATTACTATGCTGAGAGGGTATAAAGGATAGACCCTTGTTTAAAACATTCATGGCATTGTTTGAAAATGTTCTAGATGATAAATTAAAAAATAAGCAATTTAAGTCAGTGTTCTCCAGTTCTTCTACGATGCGCCTTCTGTGATTTGATGAAAAGCTCAAATCTTCGCTCTTCTTCGCTGCTCCTTCATGTCTCCTGATAGTTTCCTTTTCCCCCTCCCCCGACTGTTGGATCGGGCTCGCACTGCCTCTTTGTAAGGGAGGGGAAAATTCAAAGGCAAGGGTGCTGTCGATTTAAAGGTAGAGGCTGTAGCTTTAGGTTTCGTACCTATATTTGTCGACTGAACCAAACCTTGCTGGTTACAGGGTAGTGACAAAGCTGGAGAATCTGATAATACGGACGCTTCATTTAGCACAGTCTCTGTGTGCAATTCTGCATTGATCGTACTATTATGTGCACTTGCAGGAACATCATTGTTCAAACCAAATGCAGCATCTCCTAAGTTATTGGGTGAATTGGTGAAGTTAGAAAATGTTCTCGGCCAAACAAAAATTCGGCCGAGCTGAAAATCCTCACAATCACGCTTTAGTTTTTTCATTTTTATCTGCTCCAGTTTGTTACTGTATAGGGACAGTTGCTTATTCATGGCTTGTATTTTAGCTTTGCAAAATTCAGATTCATAGGTGGTAATAAGTAAATTGTATTGCTCTTCAACTTTAGTTAATAGCTCAGCTTCTCGTGGTGAAAAATAATCTAGAAGAAGCTGAATATATTTAAAGCCAAAGTCAATATTCATTTTCTGCCATTGCCGAAGTAAGTCTGGTTGAGTATCCCCATAAGTCGGCATGCACAGAACGCGCATGCCGCGAGGAATCACTTTAAAATGCTGACATGCTTGCAGATGCCGTCTCTGCCACACAAGTCTATGCAAACGATAAAGATCATTCTCTAGTGTCCTCATATTCCCAAAAAATTCATGCATATTGTCACTATTAGTAGATGGACTTTTACATGTCTCACCATTTAAATCCATGAGTAACAGCGGGTTTTCACGTTGATAGAAAAGACAGTTCCAGTTGTCATGAGAAGAGTTGTTCACAGGGTTGTAGTCTAATTCAATATTCTGTACTTCCATCGCGTGATGACTGGATAAGTAAAAGAACCAAAGAAATAACTGCAGAAAAACAAATCCAATCACCCAAAGGTTTCTTGCATCAAGTAGGAGAAGCAATGATGAAATAAACTGCTTGAAACCACCACGATATAATCCAAGAAACATTTAATATAAAAGTGGAACAGGAACGAGCGCTTTCACACAAACAAGTTGTGCTTCATCAGGTTACAATCATTCAAAAAATTCCATTTTCTTTTATAGAAATCCCTTGTCATAGTTAATCAATTAATCACATTAATTATGATCAATTAACAAACTTTAAGCTCGTTTACAATAGTAAAATTCCAATAAATAAAATAATAATACTGTTTTTAACTATCTAGCATTGTATTTAAAACCAACATAAAAATCTGTTTAATATTTCGCCTAGCTCATTTAAAACTCATCATTATATATCTCATTTGAATAAATGCTACATTAATTGATGGAATACATAGAGTTGTTCAGACATCAGCATTGCGTCTCAGTAAATCAGATCAGGAAGCGATGCCCATATTTAGTAGAAGAAACAATCCATAGTATATCACATTAATTAAAGAAATATATAAAGCTACTCAAACTGCTCAAGCATCTGTATTGAGCCTCCGTAAATTAAACCAGGAAGCCATGCCCATATTTAGGAAACGAAGCAATATGTAATATTGCTTCCACTAAATTTTTATTTAACTAAAACTAAGTCCTAGCTCGTCTCTAAAAGTATGTTCCCATTACATATTATTACATCTCATATAAATGCTTATTTCAGGACAATTAAGTTATTTATATTTATGCAGTCATAAAAATTGCAATAAGGACTACATCGTCTCAACATATTAGCCAAAGACCTTATGTAAACAACATATGTTTCTAAAACAAAACTACAATCAGGTATAATGGTGCTTAAGTCATAATGGATTCGTACATCCATAGAAGGGAACTGTCGTATTGTGACAGCTAGCCAAGCAGAATGCTTAGCACAGTAAAAACGCTGCCATACTAACTATGGCGAAATTGTATGGTCACAAAAACTATAATTATGATTATAAATAGGTTCTAACATCAAAAAGTCAATATACGCCCAGTGTCCAAAATATATATATATCCTATGGAACACACCAGATCTTATAAATAATCCCATTCAATTAGAGATTAAAGTCATAAATAAAAATAAACACTGCAAACAAAGAAACAAATAAATAAATAAGGTGTGCAATATAAAGCGCCACTCCAAGAATAAACATAGCGGTAGTATTGACACTCAGCTATGGTATAATCTCAATGATTAGTGCTGGAGGCTGAGCTATGAAATATCATTATTTATAATTTTTGAATTTAGCATACATCAGTACTACGGATAGAACCTTCATAGCAAGAAGTTCATGAACTCCGTAGAATCCAATATAAATATTTAATCATATTTATCAAAATTAATACGCATAAATAAAAATTACAAACAACAAAATAAAATATATTTATAATTAAAATACAAAATAAAACTATCAATCAGTTTATATATAAAATAAAGGAAAAGATTATATCTTATGTATTTTGATAAGGATGACAGAGTATATCAAAATTCACCAATGTGCTTTCATATTAGCTCGGACCTATCAGAGCTGGTCGAAGATTAACTACAGAGTTGAGACCTGGCGGTAAATGAGCTCTAAGTCTCAATATCCATCTTAGCTCAAAGCCCTCCAGAGTATTTAGGTTATCACCTTCCCTTCTGTTAAAATCCACCACCTGTAGAACCTGAAACACAAAACTGTGTTGAGGGTGGGTACTACAATGTAGAGCTAAAGCATTATTAAGATTGCTCTTTCTAATGTTGTACACATGTTCATAAATTCGATCTCTTAGCCTCCGTGAGGTTAAACCCACATAGTAGGCATGTCTCCAGATTACCTCAGATCTCGTTTACTGCAAGATGCGGCAGCCAGTTTCTATCGCAGCCAAGTAAAAATGTTCTAGTTTTTTCTTGATTTTCCTGTTCTATATCACATTTCTTATATATATTCCTTCTGTACTACTACCCACATTTTTGTCAGGTGTGTCTGCTTCATTTTTACCATACAGTATTCTTTTCCTACCATCATTGGTAGTACCTCTCTCTACCTTTTTAGGTAACTTTGGCCTACTATTGTTGGTAGTTTTTCTGTGTGTGTGTTTGCTGCCTGTTGACCCTCTCATTTTTTTGACAGTCAACATAGCAGATAAATCAAAAAGTACTACTGGCTTTAAACAGTTCTAAGATTGTGGACGGAAGATGTCCAATTCTGAAGGGCATTTTTCCTGTGTGTATTGTTTAGGCCCGACTCATCTTCAATAAGATTGCTCTATTTGCCAGGCTTTCAGTAACTGGGCCTTAGTCGAAAGAAAAAATTAATTTTTAAAGGTCCAAGTCTTTTGAGGAGGCTTTGTCCAAGACTGATGACATGTGCACTTCTAAATCAGATCTTGGACTTAAGAAAAGCCACTCAGTGCTGAAGTAGTCTTTGGCTATGGCATCAAAAAATCACAAGTCTTCTGCTCCCACCGCTTCAGCAGAACCAAAGGCTAAAGTTCAGAAACTCTCAGAATCGAGTTTTTCAGCACCACCTAATATGGCTCCACAGACTTTGATGCCGGTCACTTCAGTACTGACATCTTTGCCTCCCCTGTCAGTTCCAGCACCACTTGCTATGCTTCCACAATTATTGGAGCCTCCATCAGTGCTGAAAACAGACATGATTACCACACCCAGGATAAGGTATTCACCCTGTATCAACCCCTTTGTGGGACAGCTTCCGAATCCCTTTCTTGACAGACCTGAACCCGCCCTCAGGCTTGTCTGTTTAGTCTTCCAGGAGTCTAACTGAAGTCCATGAAGTGAGGTTGGTGGATCAACTCCTAGCGGCCAGGGGTCTTTCTATTTCTTCCCAGACCCCCCTCCATTCTGGAGTTTGGGTGTTTTCTCCCAGGACTCCATCAAATCTTCCTCCTCTAAACTTCTCTGAGTTTTTGAAGCTTTTGTCTCTGATCCCTCTGATTCCAGCTGCTCTGGTGCCAACAGCCTTTTCCCCTTCGATTTCAGGATCTGCCTTGACTTCCTCGGTTCCTTCAGAACCAATGGACTCCCTGGATCATAGCTCCACTGTTGGGTCAGAGGGTTCTGGATTTTTCTCCAGCTTTTTACTCAGAGACGGCCTTGACTGTTGGAACCTTGGATGATGTGGGCTCTCCCTTGGCTCCTGCTTTGGGGGTAGGTCCCTCACAGCAGGGTGTGACCTCTGTTCTGAGGTTGTCCTCTGTTACAGGCTGCCATCCCTCTTCGGGGGGGGGGGGGCTGCCTTCTAGATAAAGATAATGGAGAGAGCATTGGCCTCTGCAGGCTTCAGCTGGCCTCTTCTGTGTCAGAGTTTTATCCTAGGACTCCCTCTTGCCTGGACAGCGAGCACCTAAGCTGCAAGATACCCCTGTAACAGGGCTCTTCTTCTAATTCCAAGTCCTCCTCAGAGGTTCCCACTGAGTAACTTCCCAGGAGTAAGACTTGCAAGAGGAAGCACTTAAATTCTCCTGAGGAATCCGTCACAGAAGACATGGACTTTGATGATGGGAGGGTTCCCCTGGTCACCCCCAGAAGATGTCTCTTTCAGAGACATTCTAGAGATTCTGAAACAGAAGGTTAACTGGAAGCCCAAAGACCCTAACTCTGAGGAGTTGGTGTACTTGCAGGCTTTGGTCCTCAACTATCTACTTCTTGGGTGACCCCTCCTGCTGACTATCTTATTAAATTAATTGCACAGCATGCTTGGAAGGCTCCTGACTCCATAGAGCCAATTCCCTGGAGATTAGATAAAATACAATTCCCTGGAGATTAGACAAAATACTCTCCGCTCCAGGGGGACCACCAGCATTGGGCTAAGGGGTTAGCGGTAGATGCTATGGTGGTGGTAGCGGTGGCCACTAAAAAGGAGCTAGCTGATGAGAGTTCCACTGTTCATTCCCTTAATTGAGAGACTACGACGATGGACAGATTCAGAAAGTGGGTGTACACTTTGACCTTCTCTTTAAGGTGTTTGAAGTTTGACACATTTCACTAGGCTCCAACGGGATCTGATCAAAAAGTTAACAGTACCCTGCTAGGAGCTGTCTAAAGAGGTCCAGGATAAAGTGGCCTCCCAACTAGCTACCCTGGAGTCCATTTCCAACTCATCCACAAGGCTCATTGCACATGCAGCTAAAGAGATGACCAGGACAGTGGGTTCAGGCAGTGCCATAATGCGTCATGCATGGATGCGCTTGTTTGAGTTTGCGGAGCCATTTTTCTTCCCTCATCAGTATTCTTTTTAATGGTTCTTCCTTCAGCCCCAACATCAAAGAAATTCTAGCCAGGTGTGAGAAAGTTCGAAAGACCCTATCTGCAGTGGACATATGTTTTTCTGCTCCTCAACTATCCTAATGTGATAGTGTTCAATCTCGCCGTTTGTTCTTACACATGGGATCGGAGCCGATCCTCGGCTCCGTGCCGGCCTCTTGCAAGCTCTGCATCGAGAAGAAGCTCGAGACAATCTAATACCCACAATCCCCCTCTGCCTTTACCTCAGATCTAGTTTGCCGCTGCTGCATTCGCATCGTTGGGAGCTAGCTCGAGGGTTTTCTAAGCTAAGATATAACTTTTTGTTGTATTTTACTAAGAATCTTATTTAACTGTTATTGTTAGTTTAACCTGGTGTGATTGTGTTCTGGTTCCGTAGTTCTTTGGTACCGTTAACCCTTTTATCGGTATTGTGGTACCGGGGCCTACACCCTACCATTTACTACTATATTGACTCAATTTTACCTGATTGTGACTACCGGATTTGACATTTACCTGATTGTGACAGTTACCTAATTGTGACTATTTTAACTGGATTTGACTGTTTTTTGTTCCTACACTTGTTTTATTACCTACAATGTCTGAGAAGGCAAAGTCTGGTTTCAAACGTTGTCAGTGTGGCCAAAAAATGTCGGTCACTGACAACCATAGTTCCTGTGTCTACTGCCTTGGCCCTCTCCACTTACAAGAGGATTGCTCCATTTGTCACTCTTTCAGTGGGAGGGTCATGACAGATAGACGCAGGAAACTAATGGACAGGGGTCTGTTGAAACCAGCTTTCCAAGAGGCTTTGGATGCTTCTGACCAGGCATCGAAGTCCTCTAAGGAATCGAAGACTTCGGAGCCCAAGTCATCGGCTCCGAGCTCTTCTTCTAAGGTTAGATTACCGGTTCCACAGACTTCGGGGCTCGCGCCTTCAACTGGTGTCGGTTTCTGAGCCTCGAGTCTTGGAACCGTGATGGAGCTCCCTCCTTCGGCCATATTGAGGTCGGCTCCGTCTTCGGTTCCTTCGACCCGTTCCTCCTCCAAACTTTCGGATGTCGATGTGGATCATGTGGTGCAGAAGCTGCTGGAGCATTCGGCCCTCTCTAAACTTATTTCGTTTCCACCCAGCTGGTGTGCAAACTTGAAGGCCTTCCTGTATCTCCATCCATCCCAACTTCGAGACCGATTGCGTCTTCTGAGCCGGAAGAGACTGATCTGCTTATTGTGGAGCCCTCGGTCCAGAACCGTCCTTTTCTCGGTCTGTTCCCTCACCTCGACTCAGTCGGACCCGTACCGGAGTCTCGGAGCCGACGGTCTGTTCTGGTTCCGGGGCCGAGTCGAACCGACGTGTCGGTTCCGACTCTCCCTCGGGCCTCGGCACGGATCGATTCGGCTCCGCCCTCGGGTCGATGCCTTCGTGCCCGTGTCGGGATTCTTCCCATTTCTTCGAGCCGGGGAGTCTTCGATCGGAACCCGGGAGCGTTCGACCTGATGAGGAAGGTGTTGTCTACCCAGACAACCACATCAGTGGAAGCAGTTTCTCCTCCCCATAAAGGGCCTTTGTCTTCATCTGCACCCACGGCCACATCCAAGCGCCGGGCACCAGTGTCTCAGCCACCCCTGGAGGGTGCCCCTCTTCCTCGAGGCTTCTTCGGATGCTCCCCACGAGGAAGTCCCTAGGAAGAGACTGTGTAAGAGGAGACACTTGGATTCTCCACAAGAATCCATAACATCTGATACTGACTTAGATGAGTCAGAAGGGTCCCCTAAGTCACCTTCAGAAGATGTCTCTTTTTCAGACATTTTGGAGATCCTGAAGCAGAGAGGTGACTGGCAGTCCCTTCCCCCTTCTGAGGATGAGTCAGTTCTGCTGAAGGCATTTGGTGCTCGCCTTCCTCCTCCTGGGTCACTCCGCCCTTCGAAACTAATGGAACTTATTGCTCAAGGGCGGGAGGCTCCTGACACAATGGAACCTGTTCCTAGGAAACCAACAAGTACATCACAGCACCTCAGGATAAGTCCTACCTTACTAAAGGAGTTCCAGTAGACGCTATGGTGGTGGCTGCAGCCACGAAAAAGGAGATGTCGGAGTCTTCTTCGACTGACCATCCGCCTAATAAAGATTCTAGAACGATGGATAGATATGGGAAGCGCATTTTCAGTTCAGCTGCTTTTTCCATGCGTCCCTGAACTATTTGACCCATTTTACACGCCTGCAGAGGGATCTAGTCAAAGAGTTGGGAGATACCTCCAGGGTTCTACAGATGCAGCTGTCTCAGAGAAAGTGACAGCGCAACTTAATACCCTAACATCGATTGTTAACTCGTCCAGGAGGCTGATTTCCTATGCAGCCGAAGGTTCGAGTAGGGCAGCAGCTTCAGCGATTGCTCTTCGTAGACAATCCTGGATGCGCCTATGCTCCTTTGCGGAAGCCTTCAAGTCTTCCTTTACAAACGCCCCATTTGACGGTGCCACTCTTTTTGGCCCCAAGGTAAAGGAGACCCTTACCCGGTGTGAACAAGAGGGAAAGACTCTGTCTGCTGTCGGAGTCCGTTTTCCACCCCAACCAGACCGTACCCCAAAGGGCAACGCGGTGGGAAAATGTGGTTTCGAAACAAAATCAAGGGTCTTTCCCGGGCACACAGGGTGATGCCCCCTCTAGAGGCAGAGGAGGGGGCAGAGGTGGAAGACGCCGCCTGGCGGCAGAGGGGTCCGCAACATCAAGGTGACAGGGATACACTCCTGGTAAACCTTTCCAGCACTCCTGAGAGGAGGCCCGACTGTCCTGCTCTGGAGGCAGTCGGGGTCGCTAGCCTTTTACCCTCAGGCCTGGCAAGATATAACTACAGACAATTGGGTAAAAAGCGTAGTTACCAGAGGTTACACCATACCCTTTCTATCTTATCCCATTCCAAAGAAAAGACTCCCAGATGTACCCCCATCTGCGAGAGACAGCAGCTTTAGAAATTTCAAAGCTGTTAGACAAAAGAGTCATCCAGCCAGTCCCAGCGGACCAGCAAGGATTCGGGACTTACTCAAGGTTCTTTTAAGTTCCAAAGAAAACAGGGGACTGGAGGCCCATTCTAGACCTGAGTTACCTCAATACTTGCGCCAGGAAAGAAAAGTTCAATGGTCACGCTTCAGTCGATCCTTCCATTTCTAGAGAAGGATGAGTGGATGTGCTCAATAGATCTAGAGGATGCATACTACCACATCAAGATGGCCAGGGCATCCAGGGATCATTTGCGCTTCCGGCTGAGAGCCAGTCACTTTCAATTTCGAGCCCTGCCCTTTGGTCTGACCTCAGCCCCCAGGGTCTTCACCAAATGCATGGCAGTGGTAGCGTCTCACTTGAGACGTCAGGGATTCCAGGTGTTTCCGTATCTGGACGACTGGCTCCTTTCAGCCACCTCCCGGCGTCAACTACTGCAGGTCAGAGACTATGTTCTTCAACTGTGTGTTCACCTAGGGATCTCCGTAAATTTCGGAAAATCCTTACTTCAGCCATCACAAAATATCTTGTTCATAGGAGCAGAGTTAAACACACGGCAACTAATTCTGAGGCTTCCCACAGAAAGGATAGTATCGCTGCAGACTCACATACGTCTTTTGCTCTTGTCAAGGAAATCTCCGCAAAACTAGTTCTGAAGGTGTTGGGCCTCATGTCAGCCTCCCTTATTGCAATTCCCCTGGGAAGGCTGCACAGGAGAGTTCTTCAATGGCTACTGTTTGCTCAATGGTCATTTCAACAGCTACCTCTAACACACGAGATTCTCATAACAAGGACTTGCAAACAGACCTAAACTGGTGGCTCCAAACGTGCAACCTTTCCCAGGGGAGGCCGTTTGTGCTACCCACGCCTAGTTACGGTGACCACGGACGCTTCCCTGATAGGGTGGGGGCATCTTTCAGGGACAGACAGTCCAAGGCGAATGGACCAATTTGGAGTACAATCTGCACATCAATGTACTAGAGTTGATGGCAGTGTTTCTAGCGTTGCAACACTTTGCTCCCCTTCTTCCTCTAGGGACTATTGCAGTTCAGACGGACAACATGTCGGTAGTCTGGTACATAAACAAACAAGGGGAACCAGGTCCTATCAACTATGCAGAGAGGCCATGAGAATTTGGCAGTGGGCAGAGTCCACGGTCGCTTTCTAATAGCAACGCACATCCCGGTCATCCAACGCCATAGCCGACAAGCTGAGCAGAGCAATTCTGCTACCACGAGTGGTCTCTGAAACAGTCAGTGGCGAAAAGGATTTTTCGCATGGGGCCAGCCTTCCTGCGACCTGTTTGCGTCTCCAATGAACGCCAAATACAGGAGCTACTTTGCCCTATTACCTCCAGGGGAAGTCCCCAGGGACGCACTGGTTTACGATTGGCCCCGGGACTCCTGTACGCATTTCCTCCATTTCCTCTGATACCAAATTTCTCCAGAAAGCCAGGAACCTTCACAGGACGATAATTCTCATTGCTCCATTCTGGCCTCACAAATTTGGTTTCCTCCCTGAAAACTCACTGCATTCGGGGACCCTGGATTCTGGACCCAGAGCCGGATCTGTTGACTCACTCGTCAGGGGTTCCCCATCCCGCCTCCTGTCACTCCATCTAGCAGCTTGGCTGCTCCAATTCCCAACTTAGCCAGGTCTGATCTCTTGTCACCAGCAGTTCAGAATATATTAGTGGCTTCAAGATAAGGCTTCCACTACTAAAACATATACTAGCAATGGAAGCGGTTTGTATTCTGGGCTTAATACACACCACGCTGATCCCTTTACAGTTCCTTTGAATAAGATTTTAGAGTTCTTGACAGACTTATTTCATCAGGGTGCTTCTCCTGCTACTCTAAGAGTTCAATTGGCTGCCATTTCAATTTCCATGTGGAAGAGTGTGGAGCTCCTATCATGGCTCACAGACTTTGTAAAACCTTCTTAAAAGGAGTTTTTCATATTAGACCTCCGGTCAGATCTCCCACGCCACCTTGGAGTCTAAACTTGTTACTATCTAAATTAATGTTGCCCCTTTGAACCTGCCTCTTCTTACCCATTAAAATTTTTGTCCTGGAAAACTCTCTTCTGGTAGCCATTACTTCTGCTAGACGAGTGTCTGAACTTCAGGCTCTCTCCATCAAGCACCCTTATCTAATCTTTCACTCTGACAGAGTTTCTCTTCGTACCAATTCAGCCTTCCTCCCTAAAGTGTGTTCTATTAATAACATTAATCAGTCCATTGAATTACCCACTTTCTTCAAAAACCACTCCAACAAAATGGAGTATATGTTACACAAATTGGATGTTCACAGACAGCTAAGGTTTTATTTGGATAGAACAAAAGATCACAGGAAAACGGATCAGCTCTTTGTGGCTTTTGCTGATAGCAGGAAAGGACTTGCAGTTACCAAAGAACTCTTTCAAAGTGGTTATCTGATTGTATAATCTATGTATACGATTCTGCAAATCAACCCCTTCTAAACAAACCCAAGGGACATTCCACAAGATCAATATCTACGCCTTTGGCTCATGCAGCTCGCCTACCTCTGGATGCTATTTCAGCGGCTGCTACCTGGTCTAAGCCACATACATTTATTTCTCATTATAAAGTAGATAAGGTTTCTAGGGACAGAGCAACCTTTGGTTCCACTGTGCTCAAGAACGCCCTCCGTGAGTTCCTCAGGATTTAGGAGCTAGGACGCTACCCATGTGTAAGAACAAACGCGAGATTGAACACTATCACATATAGAAGTTATGTACTCACCATAACGCTCCATGTGGAGTGTTCATCTCGCTTTGTTCTTACAGTCCCACCCTCCCACCCTTAGGAGGAACGTTCTTTGATGCCTGGCCAGTAGCATTGTTACTACTGTCTTATTCTCTGTACATAGTTGGTATACACATATACTTATATGTGTCTGTTATGTATGTATACATGTATGGCATGAATGTTCTGTTATGTAGATTGGTTTGCTTGCAAACTAGATCTGAGGTAAAGGCAGAGGGGGATTGTGGGTATTAGATTGTCTCGAGCTTCTTCTCGATGCAGAGCTTGCAAGAGGCCGGCACGGAGCCGAGGATCGGCTCCGAACCCATGTGTAAGAACAAAGGCGAGATGAACACTCCACATGGAACGTTATGGTGAGTACATAACTTCTATCTCTAGCAATTAGAGACGCAAAAAAGATGTGGTTCAAAAAATCCCAAGGACCTTTGCAGGACACACATGGTGGTGGCTTCCCTCTGGGCAGAGGGGGAGCTCTAATGGAAGATGCTGACCCCGTGGCAGAGGTGGCCCACAAAATCGGGGTTCTAGAGATTTTTTTTTTCATCTGGACAATCCTACCATCTTCCTGCATCTCTGATTGCTAGAGTAGGATCGTAGAGGAGCAGAAAAACATATGCCCACTGCAGATAGGGTCTTTCGATCTTTCTCACACCTAAAATGGGGCCGGATTGCTTATCTCTGGAAACAGTTGGGGGAAGATTTTCCCTGCACTCGACAGCCTGGCAGCAAATTACTTCAGATACTTGGGTGTAGAGGATCATTGTCAGAGGTTATCCTATTCCCTTCTCTCTTTTTCCAAGATCAAAACAGACTCCCCCAGTGTTCCACACAATCAGACGGATCAAACAACATTAGAGATTCAAAAGCTGCTAGAAAAACGTAATCCAAGAAGTCCCACCAGACCAGATAGGATCCAGATTTTCTCAAGGTTCTTAGTTCCGAAAAAGATAGAGAACTTGAGACCAGTTTTAGATCTCAGCCTTCTGAACAAATGTATTCAGCAAGCAAAATTCCAGATGGTAACGGTCCAGTCTATACTTTTCTATCTAGAGGAAAATGATAGGATGTTCTATATAGACCTTCAGGACATGTATAACAACATAAAAATTGACAAAAGCTGCAGAAGGTTCCTCCGCCTTTGGCTAAGAGCCAGTCATTTTCTTTTGAGTGCTGCTTTTTGGCCTCACCACAGCCTCCAGGGTGTTCTCCAAAGTGTCTGGCAGCAGTAACTGCTCTGACTGGCTCATCACTGCTCCCACCAGGCATCTACTGCTTCAATCAGTAGACTTCATTCTGCACCTGCTTGCTTGTCCAGGCATTACATTCAGTCAGTCAGTATCTCTGCTAAGTCCCACTCAAGATCTAGAGTTAATAAGGACTCATCTGAATACCATCTCTTGTGTAGCTTCCCTTCCTCTTCACAGGCTACAGAAGATAAAATCCCAAGTACAAGCCATTCTCTCCAAAGAAGAGGCTCCTACACTTCTAGTCCTTTGAGCTTTAGGGTCCATGGTAGCGACCATTACCTTAGTTTCACTAGCGAGATTTCATATGCAGCTGCTACAATGGCTTCTAGCTTCCCCATGGTCTATCCTAACCCATTCAGTGAAGCATCACATCACATGTTGCAAGAAGGATTTATCCTGGTGGATGGAATCTGAGGAAAGTCTTTTAGGCTGTCCCTTTGTTCCACCTCAACCCAAAGCCATGGTAACAATGGACGCCTCCCAGATTTGGGGGGGGGGGATATTATCTGGAAAGAACAGTCCAAGGCACTTGGTCCCCCGATAGAGACCAATCTGCATATCAGTGTTCTGGAACTGAGGGCAGTGCTCTTAGCATAGCAAGCCTTCCAGTCTTTTGTCGAACGTGATAGTGGACAAATTGAGCAGATGCATTCTCCTGCTTCACGAGTGGTCTCTTAATCCCAGAGTGACGAAGGAGATTTTCTGTCACTGGAGCCAGCCTTGCTGCAACTTTTTTTCATCACCCCAGAACAACAAATGCAGCAGCAATTTTGCCCTAATTCCAGCTCAGGAGTCGTCCTCGAGAGAAACTCCTTCACAATTGGCCCTTTGGAGTACTCTATGCCTTCCATCCTTCCCACTGATTCCTCTCTCCTTAAAGAAAGCCAGCAAGTTGAGAAGCAAGATGATGTTCATCGTGTTACCCTGCTGCAGTCATCACACTTGGGGTTATCCTGCCGTCAGGCGGTCCCGCAGTGGGCCAGAGTTCCAAAGTCTTGGCCCGGCGTCGGTTGCTGTCGCTTCTTCCCTGACGTCCGTGCGCCAGGGGTATATAAGAGGCATCCGACACCATTTTCCCCAATCTTTCTTGCCACGCGGTGCCCGAAGCAGAAGCAGTTCGCAAGTGCCGGTCGGCCGACACCTGAGATTTTCAAATCGAATTTCAGTCCGAAGTCTTCAATAAAGCTAAGTATCCTGTTGGGGAACCTTTTCTTGCCTCAGTCCGATGTCAGGAAAAGTTAACAATTGCATTTCTTGTGAGAAGCAAATACCTCATAAGGACTTCCATTCTTATTGTATTCCTTGCCTAGGCCCAGACCACGACGTCACAGGTTGTCGGTTTTGTGCTAGGTTTAATAAACGAACTATCAAACACCGTTTTGACTTCGCACGACATTACTTTGGTAGGAAATTTAATTATATCATGCCATTGGAGCAGCCGACGACCAGCATGCATAAAAAACGCAAGGATAAGGACAGGCAGCCTAGAACCAAGCCAGACTCCAAGGCCTCTGCTGGGCCTGTCACCGGTTCTCCGGTTTTCAGTGATGCGCCTACGCAGCCCCTGACGACTGCAGAATTGGAACCCCAGACAGCTTTGGATTCTCATGCGAAGTGTACTAGGCCATCGCAGCCATCTTCATTAGGCCCTTCCGATACCGGAGCACAAAGAGATCCCGGTGCATTAGAAGCACCTTCGGTTGCAGGTGTCTTCAGACCGACTACAGATAAAAGGCCAAGACAAGAGGAGGATTATGCTTCCTCTGACCAGGTTTCTATTTCCTCAGATTCTTCTGAGGAACAGGATTACGCTTTTCCCCCTTATGAAGACTCTGATGCTGAAGACTCTGTTCTCTCAGCATCTCCCCCTGAAGACTACTCCTTTGGGGAAATTTTACATACCATGAGGGAACATTTCCACTGGGAAGGCCAGGACTACTCTGATTCTAAGAAAAGGCTCCAAGAGTTACTTTTAATACCCCAGCACAGACCTCTTGCTATCCCTCCAGTTTTAGACATTGTGGATGATGTTTACTTGGAGTGTAGTCTAAATCCAGACTCTCTACCTCCTGCTCCAGCCAAACCAGACAGATACTACAGAGTACCTGACTCTCTCAAATTCCTTTGTAAAAGCCCTGTGGCTGACCCAGAAACAATTTCCCAGGGTCCCAAAGGGGCTAAAGCTTCTATGACTAAAAATCCTGTACCCTCTGAAAGGGATTCCAGAGCCCTAGATAGATGGGGAAAGAAGGTATACACCTCAGCTACTCTGGCTATGAGAGCATTAAATTGTCAGTTTCACATGCTGAAATATCAGCAATTCCTAATGTTTCAATTAAAACAAAAAATGAGCACACATTCTGAACAGTCTGAATTCAAGGAAATGCAGGATCTGTTGCATGCAGCTGAACAGGTGGACAAACATACTTTACAATGTGGATTTGATTCGTTGGAAGCTTCCTGTAGAGCAGCTGTTACTGTGTCTGTCATACGTAGACATGCTTGGTTAAAAGAACAAACCCTACCTGATCATGTTAAAGCAAAATTATTGGATGCACCTTTACAGCAGGATGTCTTATTTGGTGTCAAAGCAGAAGAGGTTTTAAAGAAAATAGAGGATAAGGCAAAGTCTATGCAGACGGTCAAGGATTTTTTTACAGGTACAACCCCCTCGTTTCAGCAGAAATTGGCCAACAAAAAACTGGTCCGTTCCAGCTTCTGACAGATCACAGAGGGGCAAATACAGACGCCCAAGGAGCAGAGGTCAGTCACAAGGCCTTTACAAACCTCGCCAATGGGGTGCCGCAACCCAGAAAGGAGGAGAAGATGGGCCCCAAGCTAGCAGGAGACAAACACAATGACTTAACCCTCAAAATACCAAGCAAATCTCTCTTGGCAGCTCCCTTGGGAGGAAAATTAGCACTTTTTGCAGACAACTGGCACATAATCACAAAAGACAAATGGGTCCTAAACATTGTCTCACAAGGATAGATTGCACGTTCATACCTTGCCAAGGATAAAAGGAATGCCAAATCTGCCACCAAATCAGTGGGCAGAGGCACAAAAACAAATTACAGCTCTCATGGACATGAGAGCCATTCAACAGGTACCTACACAGGAGCAAGGACAAGGATTTTACTCAAGACTCTTTCTAGTCTCCAGAAAGGACAAAGCATGGAGACCCATTCTGGATCTTTCAATAATTATGAACACCTATCTGCAAGTACCAAAATTCAAGATGCTAACACTACAGCAGCTTCTTCCCATGCTGGGCAAGAAGGCTTGGCTAGTAACGTTGGATCTCAAGGAGGCATACCTGCATGTCCCTATCAGACAAAATTGCAGAAGATACCTCCTCTTCATTGCAGGTTCAACCCATTATCAATTCTCTGCACTGCCATTTGGCTTATCTACTGTGCCCAGGGTCTTCACAAAATGCCTGGCACCAGTAATTGCATACTGCAGACAAAGAGGAATTCAAATATACCCATACCTGGACGACTGCCTTATTGAAGCAGAAAGCAAGGACATTCTTTTAAAGCATCTGGCATTTGTCAAACACCTTCTAAGTTGCCTAGGGTACACAGTAAACGAAAAGAAATCAAAACTAGTGCCCTCACAAAACATAATATTCCTGGGTGCCAGCTTGAATACAACGGCCCAGATGGCTTATCTCACGCCAGACAAGCAACAGCTGACTCAGTACTTCAAAATAATGGCAACAAAGACCCAACTCCCTGCAAGAAAAATTCTGCAGGCCTTGGGATTCATGGCATCTTGCATACTACTAATACCATTTGCAAAGCTGCATATGATGAAATTACAATGGTACCTGAAAAGCATATGGACTCGCCACAGCTTGGAAACAATACCACTCATTCCCTGCCTTCAACAGGAGTTTCTGTGGTGGGCACAGGCATGTCACCTCAACAAGGGTCAGCCTTACCCACAGCGAGGCAAACTATAACAGATGCATCGGACTATGCCTGGGGAGCACAGATGGCAGGACAGTGCATTCAGGGCAAATGGACTACAGATCAAAGGCATCTGCATATCAATCAAAAAGAAATGCTAGCAGTACAGAATGCCCTATAAGCTTTCAAGGACCTCTTACACACAGGACAACTAATAATAAAGACTGACAATACCACAGTAATGTATATCAACAAGCAAGGGGGCACACATTCCTACCCTCTATGCAGGCAAGCAATGACCTTGTGGAACACAGCACTGTCTTACCAAGTTCAACTACAAGCACAGTTCCTGCCAGGAAAGAAAAACACATTGGCAGACTACCTAAGCAGAAACATCATGGATCCTCACCAGTGGAAACTAGATCCACAAGTGTTTGCAATGATAACTCAAAAATGGGAATGTCCAGACATGGATCTGTTTGCCAACCCCCAAAACTACCAACTTCAAAAATTTTGCACAAGGACATTCCACCCACAAGCTTGGAAAGTGGACGCCCTCTCATTCAGTTGGAAAACATTAACAGTGTATGCCTTTCCTCCACTGCGTCTTCTAGCAAAGGTACTGCTGAAAGTCAGATTAGAGAGGCCACAAATGATACTCATTGCACCAGACTGGCCACGCCAGCACTGATATCCAATTCTAAGGAACATGGCCCACCATGGATTTTACCACAAATTCCTCACCTGCTCACCCAGCGAGACAATCAGATTCTACACAGCCAGCTAAAGACTTTAAACCTGGCTGCATGCAAATTACCTAAACAACCAGCCAACACCTCTATCCAAAGCTGTTATGGATGTCATTCTGGAGGCCAGGAGGCCCAGCACCAGGAAAACCTATTCAGACAAATGGAAAA
Organism: Protopterus annectens; assembly: GCF_019279795.1. NCBI lineage: Eukaryota > Metazoa > Chordata > Ceratodontiformes > Protopteridae > Protopterus > Protopterus annectens. The sequence continues at coordinate 1,924,637,474 of NC_056737.1, read as the reverse complement.
GATTTTGCGCCTGGAACCAGGCTAAACGCCAAAATCCCCTTGATCCAAACATTCCTCAGATTCTACAATATTTAACTGAGATGTTGCACAAAGGACTTTCCTTTGGATCTGTTAAGATCCACGCCTCAGCAATTTCAGCTCATTACAACATGGATCCTCCTTTATTTTCACATCCACTCCTAAGACAGTACCTCAGAGGGGCTAAGAACATAAGACCGCCCAGGAGAGCACCAACACCTACTTGGGATCTCAACTTTGTTCTGGAAAAGCTTACACTGCCGCCCTTTGAACCAGCTTTCTCAGCTGATTTAAAGTTTCTTTCATGGAAAACTGCCCTGCTGCTAGCAATAACTTCAGCTAGAAGAGTCTCAGAGCTACAGGCACTAATGGCAGTGGAGCCTTTCCTCATTTTTCATGAAGACAGAGTCTCTCTATGAACTAACCCTTCCTTTATGCCAAAGGTGGTATCCAGTGTGGCCCTAAACCAAACCATTCATTTGCCCACCTTTTTTCCAAATCCCCAGAACAAAGGAGAAAGACTCCTGCACTCTTTGGACATTCACAGGCAATTACGTTACTACTTGGATAAAACTAAGGCTTTCAGAAAATCTGACCAGCTCTTTGTAGCCTATGCTGCAGGATCACAAGGAAAAGCTATCTCAAAACAGACCATTTCAAAATGGATAGGACAGCATACATTTCTGCTACACGCATCGTGGGAAACCGGTACCTGCTAGCATTAGGTCCCACTCCACCAGGGCTACAGCTACATCAGCAGCCTTTCTCACAGGGGTGTCAACCAAGGATATTCTGGAAGCTGCAACTTGTAGTTCACTGCACACCTTCACCAAACACTATCACTTACCTCTATATTCTAAGACTAGAGCTGGCTTTGCCACTGCAGTTTTGCAGGGCCTACTAGCTTCTTCTAACCTTGTTTAACTCCCCCACCCATCCTTAGCTTTGGATTCAACTCAAGTGTGATGACTGCAGCAGGGTAAAATGATGAACATAGTACAGTTTTGTACCTACCATAAATGTAGATGTTCGAGTGTTCACCCTGCTGCAGTCCAGGTTACCCTCCATCCCCTCTGAACTAGCTGGACTTATCTATACCTTTCTATCCTATACAACCTCTGTGGTGTATTTGCTTGTGACTGAAGGTATTGTTTTATTTTTACATGTATATTTTTATATAGCAATATGTATTGCCTACCTATTGGGGGCACCTGACATCTGGGGCAAGAAAAACTGAAGAAAATGGCGTTGGATGCCTCTTGTATACCCCTGGCGCACTGACGTCAGGGAAGAAGCGACAGCAACCGATGCCGGACCAAGACTTTGGAACTCTGGCCGACTGTGGGGACCACCTTGACGGCAGGATAACCCAAGTGTTGATGACTGCAGCAGGGTGAACACTCGAACATCTACATTTATGGTAGGTACAAAACTGTACTATCCTCATCGTGCCCTTTTGACCTCAACAAGTCTGGTTCCCCTTTCTGTGGCCTTATCTAGTTCACTGTCCATGTATTCTGGGCCCAGTTCCAGAGCTTATGTCTTATCCACAGGGACTGGAGCACCCCAATCTTCGCAACCTCAAGCTTACAACTTGGCTCTGCCAATTCCATTATTCACCAGGCAGAAAAATTTATCTTCAGTCCAAATAATCTTACTGGCTTTCCATAGACCTTCCACCAGGAGACTTTACCACAGTACAATTTTTTCTATGCGGGCTTACAGTAATGGTCTAAACACCTTTTCCACACCAGTTGAAAAAGTATTGGAGTTTTTAGCTATGCTTTTCAGACAAGGAACCTCTGCTTCGACCGTTAAGGTCCAACTAGCTGTTATTTCCAATTAGCACAATGGCATTGAGGGCCAGTCACTAATTTCCCATAGATGATGGAAAGTGTTCATGAAGGGAACCTTGCGGTTGAACCCACCGTTTAAAGACCCTCTAGTTCCTTGGGGATCTGACTATAGTTTTGTAGTCTTTGGTACTTTCCCCATTTGAACTGGTGGGTACCTGTCACTTAGTTTCCTTCATGGAAAACCATTTTTATGATAGCCATTACCTCCACCAGAAGGATTTCCAAAATACAAGCACTACCTTCAAAACCCCTATATTTGAGTTTTCATAAGGATAGGGTTTCACTAAGAACCAACCCATGTTTTCTTCCTAAGGTGGTCTCAGAAGCTAATGTTAGTCAAACCATTGATTTACTTGTTTTCTGTACAAATTTTTCCAACAGAAGTTAGTATTGCTTACATTTGCTGGATATTCACAGACAATTGCATTTCTACCTCAACAGAACTAAAGAATTTAGAAAATCATATCAGTTATTTGTCTCCTTTTCTGGTCCATCTCTGGAGAAATCAGTTTCAAGTCACTTTCTCAAGGTAGTTAAGAGACTTTTACTTTCATATACAATAAAAAGAATCTCCAGTTGCTACCACCAGTGAGAGCGCATTCTACAAGGGCAATAGCCACATCTGCTGTTTTCCATTCCAAGGCTTCCATGGATGAAATATGCGGAGCAGCAGCACAGGATACCCTGCAAACATTTATCGCTCATTACAAATTGGATCTGGTCTTCAGGGGAAGAGCATCCTTTGGCTCTATGGTTCTCAGGAATTTCCTTCCATAAGGCCACCCAAGATCTAAAGTAACTGGGGACTGTGTCCCAAAGGTCAGGAATAAATGAAGATTGACAGCATCACATAAAGAAGTTATGTACTTATCATAATGTTCCATCTGTGCTGTCACTCTTCATTTATCCTTGGCATCCCACCCTCCTGCAGACTTTTTGGAGGATCAGACGCTTGTCCTGGTAACTTTATCAGGTTTGACCTTAGATATAGCCACTTCAATTCCATATACTTATCTTCTGTTTTCCTGTGTAGCTGCAAACTCTGAGGTGATCTGAAGAGGGGTATTGTGAGTAGTGTATCGGCTCGAGAGTTTTTGGCTTGCACGAGCTGTGTAACGGCCAAGTCAGTTTTTTGGAGCGGAACGGTGTCCCAAAAGCCAAGGACAAGATAGACGACATCGGAACTGTCCCACAGGCCAAGGATAAATGAAGATCGACAACACAGATGGAATGTTATTGTTGTTACGCAACTTCTTTTTATCAGACTTCATCTGATGCATTATTTCTGCGTTTCTATGCCCAAACTACAAGATCTTATTTTTGTGCCAGTTCATTTGTTTGTTTTTGAATAGCAGGGGAAGTGTTGCATCACAGTTCATAGTGCTCCCAACAGCTAGGGCTGATCCATTCTTTTTTTGTCTCTGTGGTTCTCCCTCAGTTTTAGAGTTCCTCATTCCCCATGAGTGCAGATTGTCATGGTATCCTGAAACCGGTATTACAATGAATCCATTCTGGCATTTTTTTTGCTACTCACAAATATATTAAATAAAATCAGGGCAAGTTCATTTCCAGCCCATAGTGATATCCCCTACCTAATCTCTCTCCATGCTAACAATGCATGCCACTTGCTGTCAGTTTATCATTAATTCATTAATTTATACCATATATAAGTCAAAATCACCGTATAAAATAACAGTGTAAGTTCCACTCTTGGCCTGCTTTGCTTGTTTACTATCCACTGATTTATAATATTGACAACAGTCTTATTAAAAGTGATACACAGGACTTCACCATCTTTGGTTGTTTAGTTTATACACACATTCAAAAATCTCATCAGATTAGGTTGACATGAGCATCACCCTGATGCTGCCATGTTGCTAGAAAGTTTCAAGTCACAGCATAGCAGGGTATTTACTGATTATATTTTATTTAATATTAGTGTAGAAGCAGTTTAATTTTATAAAAGAAAATTGTATTTTAGTTTTGAACAAGTTCAAAGTTTGATACAAGTTGAAATATAAATAAAACACTATTCTGTTTTTGTTTCATATTTTGTCTGTTCAGTTTGTGTTTAAAAGTTGGTATCCCACAATTTCACTGGCCAGTTGTACCTATTTTTCATGGGCCTTTTTTGATTCCTGGTTGAGAGGTATGGCCTTGCTATAAACCCTGCTGCATACTATAAAGGCAAAACCTGACTTAAAATTGCAAACCCTCAGCTTAATAAGCTGTTGCTGTATTAAACCCCCTAGGGCTGGGAACAAAGTAAGCTAAAACAAGAAGGCAGTCATTGCACAGCAGATGCATGTAGAATCCATCCGGAAAGATGGTTGCAACACAAGAATTTCCATACAAAGTCTCAAACCTTCCTTTATTTTTTCAGGGAATGAAGCTGGTGCACTAAATCCTTTGTGCTGCTCCCAGACATTAGGGTACCACTCATATCTTATTAAAAATGAAGTCATATGTCTGATTTCATTTTGTTTTCTTTCAGACTGTAGTTAAGAATTAGAAAACATTCCCTACACTTACTCTGGTACCATTCCTGAGTTGTTGAACTGTGTAAAATTCTGATTGGACATTTACACTATAAAGACTTATTTGTTCATCTAGAGCTCTATAATGTTCCCCCTTTTTTAATCCAAAAAATAGCTCCTCAGATGCATGTTTTCCAAACAGTTTTATGTTTGCCATACCTGTTACTAGAGCTCAGCTGCAAATTGGGGGCAGCTGGGACCCACAGTAGAGTTAAAAACACAACTTCTCATACCTCTCAATCTGTCACAGCAAGAAATCTAGACAAAGGCCCAAAAATAGGCACCGATTTTAAATACTGCTCTTCCTGTAAACTCAGATAGTTGCGTGAGTACAGGTTTTGAATTATGTATTTTCGGAGGGACATGAAGTATGAAATTCAAAGGTCTCCCATTATTTATTATTTAGTGACTTCAATCTTCATGTTGGTATCCCAATTCCATTGGAGTGGTTGGGGTTACATGATTTATGTATGCAGATGAATGAGCATCCTGATTTATGCCCAGTTGTACCTGCTTTTCTTGAACCTTTGTGTGCGTTTTTCATTCCAGGTTGAGAGGTATGTTGCTGACACTCTGGCAATCTCACCCTTCACACCTTAAAGAAATTTCCAACTAGTCCCAAGTTCAGAGTGGGTTTTAAAACCTGCCTACAAATGGAAGCCAAGTGCTACCGCTTCCCAAAAGGAAACCTCACTTAAACTTACACCCAGCTTCTAACCTTTCCAGCTTTGTTAGTCGATTACTTCAGTTCCATTGTCAGTTGTACTATACATATGTAAGTACGCGTCTTGTACAATGTTTGTTTTTTCTTTCTTGCTTTATGTACTTAACTATTGTGATTAGAACCTGTAACTGTATTTTTAGCTTATTCTGTATACATACTACAATCTGTGTTGCTTCTATTGTCAAACTGTGAATGTTTTTTCACCTGGCCTGTGCTTGTAGTTGGCCAGATGTGATCAGTGCACTACTCCAATAATCACATATACATAAAACTATAACAGCCAGTTCAATGGAAGAATGCAGTCCTGACCAGTTTTTCTATGCACACCAAATAATGGAAAAGGTAGCAGTGAATGTATTGCCATTATATAGCATATGATGTTTAATACATTCTTGCGGTTTCTTTACTTCATCTGAAAGCTCAGTAAGGAGACAAAGTGCGTGTTCAGTGGTGGCCAAAAGGGGATGTTTTGAAGTACTCTGATCTCTGGCAGTACAGGAAGCTGTCCCTGATCTTGCCCAGGATGCCTCCCACAAGCTGGGATAACACATTGATTGAGCCTGTATATGAAGTAATCCCACCCTTTAAACCCTCCAGGTCTTCCATTTCAATTTCTAAGGTTATAAAAACTGATTGCAAGTGAGAACATTTTTCAGCCTGATTGGAGCGGTATTCTACATTACCCTAGTTTGTTAGCTTGCAAGTGATTCTGACCCGTCACAGATACCTGTGTAACTTAAACATTAGTTATTTTATGGTCACAGTATGTGTCGGATAATTGTGCCCCTAATGACCTTGTCAGGCGGAGGCTTGTGCATCAGGAATTAGTTGGTTAAGCCATTCCTTAGTGTTTCTCAGTTTTCCTCCTTGTCTTGGACTTCGTGATCAGCAAGTTTGCCTGTCTGCTGTGAAGGGCTGTTACCTCAGTGACAAGAGTCTTACTAGTAACAGTCACCTCTGTGAGCAGGGTCTGATGTTCTTCATCTCACATTGCTGCTGTCCTTACTTATGGGTAGTCCGCTGTCCTCGGTCGGCCCGAATACCAAAGTATTAGGCTGACGTCGGTCATGGCGCTCAGATCTGACATCAGAGCGTCAGGGTATAAAAGCGCATGACCGACGTCATATCCTCAGTCTTTTTTGCCGCATGGTCCGATGCAGAAGCAGCGTTGCAAGTGCCGTTCGGCGTTCTGAAATTTTCGAATTCCGAGTTTCAGACCGAAACCAAGTTGGGCTAAGTACCCCGTTGGGGAATATTTTTGTTTTTTCTTGCCTCAGTTAATTACCGGATGTCAGAAAAAGTGAATAATTGTATTTCTTGTGGGAAACAGATACCGCATAGGGATTATCACTCTCTTTGCATTCCTTGTTTGGGACCGGACCACGACGTAGTCGGGTGTCGGTTTTGTGCTAGGTTTAATAAGCGCACTATAAAAAAAGGAGGTTAGATTGTGCTAGGTTAGTCTTTGGTAAGCGGTGTAATTATAATATGCCGTCGGATCCTCCGACGCCCGCTTCCATGAAGAAGCGCAAAGACAAATCCTTGAAACCTAGACAGGTTGATTCGTCCGTTTCGGACGCCGGTCCTGCAGAAGCTACAGTAGAGCAGGTGGATCCGGCTGAAGTTTCTGTTGAGTCTCAGGGGAAACTTTGATTTTGCAGGATGTGGCCTCCCAGGAATCAGGTCAGGCTGAAGGGGCCTCTCAAGTTACTGTTCTCCCTTCTATGCCTAAGGTGGTTAGGCCTTCTGCTTCTATTTCTAAGGCTTCTTCTAAGGGCAGGTCTGTTTTGCCTTCCTCTGGTGTCCCTTCAGGTACTTCAGGGTCTGTGCCTAAAAGGCACATGCTTAAAATGGCAGAAGATTTGATTACTTTAATTAGAGGTTCTATGCCCTCCTGATAAGAGGCCTAGGGTGGAGCCAGAGTTGGAAAGTTTGGATCAGGCCTCAGATGACTCAGAGTCTTCTGCTGAAGATATTCTAGATTGTCATCCTTATTCGGATTCTGATGCAGAGGATTCCACTCCTTCTGCTTCTCCTCCAGAGGATTTTTCATTTTCAGAAACTCTGCATTCCATGAGGGAGCATTTTAAGTGGGAAGGACAGGATTTCTCTGATTCACGGAAGAGGCTTAGGGAATTCTTGTTTTTACCACAGCATAGACCCTTGGCTATACCTCCTGTTTTGGATGTTGTTCAAGATGTTTTCTCGGAGGCTTCCCTTAATCCAGATTCTTTGCCTCCTGCCCCAGTTAAACCGGACAGATATTACAGGGTGCCTGAGGCTCATAAATATCTGTATAAGAGTCCTAGGGCGGACCCAGAAACTATTAGTCAGGGGCCTAAGGGTGTTAGAGCCTCTGTTGTAAAGAATCCGGTTCCTCTAGATAAGGAAGCTAGAGCTTTGGATAGATGGGGTAAGAAGGTGTATACCTCTTCTACTTTAGCAATGAGGGCTTTAAATTGCCAGTTTCATATGTTGAAGTATCAGAATTTCCTCCTTTCTCAGCTAAAATCTAAAGTGGATGCTTTGGCAGAGGGTATAGAGTGTAAAGAATTGCAGGATTTAGTACATGTCTCTGAACAGGTGGGTAAGCATTCTTTGCAATGTGGTTTTGATGCTGTACAGGCCTCTTCTAGGGTGGCTGCCACTGGTTCATTTCTTCGTAGGCACGCCTGGCTTAAGGATCAGAATTTGTCCGAGCATGTTAAAACTAGAATTCTGGATGCCCCTTTACAGTCTGAAGTTTTGTTTGGTCCTCCTGTGGAGTCGGTTTTGAAGAAAATGGAAGACCAGGCTAAGTCTATGCAGACTGTTAAAGATTTTTTGCAGGTACATCCTCCAAAGTTTAGTAGGAATTGGCCTACTAAGGGGTGGACCTACCCTTCTTCTGATTCTCAATCTTGGGGTGGATCTAGACGTGGCAGGGGCAGAGCTCACAGTACATTCAGGCCTAGAACTTGGAGTTCGCCTGCACAATCTGCAGGTGAGGGCAGGGGCCAGTCCTTTCGTAAACAGGCCCAATGACTTGCATTTTCAGCTGCCAGATTCTTCTTGCCTGGCAGCTCCTTTGGGAGGAAAGTTAGCACTCTTCAAGCAAAACTGGCTTTTAGTCACCCAGGACAAATGGGTATTGGACATTATAAACCGAGGCTACAAGTTTTATTTCCATACATTGCCTCCTTTCAAAGGCATGCCAGACGTTCCTCCTCGGCAAAGGATAGAGGCTCACAAGCAGATTTCTTTGCTTCTTCAAATAGGAGCTATACAGCCAGTTCCTCTGTCAGAAGTGGGACTAGGATTTTATTCTCGCCTGTTTCTAGTACCAAAGAAAGGGAACACGTGGAGACCAATTTTGGATTTATCTATCCTCAACACTTATCTGGACATTCCAAAGTTCAAAATGCTGACGTTACAACAGCTTTTACCTCTGTTGGGAAAAGATCACTGGATGGTAACTCTGGATCTCAAAGAGGCTTATCTTCATGTTCCTATCAGGCCCAGTTGCAGGAGGTACCTGCTGGCTGGAAATTTACATTATCAGTTCTCAGCATTGCCCTTCCGCTTACCTACTGCGCCCAGAGTGTTCCCAAAGGTTCTGGCTCCAGTGATTGCCTTTTCAGGTTAAGAGGAATACAGATTTACCCTTATTTGGACGATTGCCTGATTATTGCACAACACAAAGACGAACTTCTTCATCATCTTCAGTATGTGATGGTAGTGTTAAGATGCCTAGGGTATTCTGTGAACGAAACAAAGTCCAGTCTAGTACCCTCTCAGGACATGTGCTTTCTGGGTGTGAGACTGAATACAGCTTCCCAGATGGCCTTTTTGACCCCGGACAAACAAAGAAGCCTTTCTCTTTATTTCCATCAAATGTCTCTACAGTCTAGGCTGACTGCAAAGACAGTCCTTCAAGCCTTGGGGTTCATGGCATCTTGTATTCTGGTGCTTCCCAATGCCAAACTGCATATGAGGAAGCTTCAATGGTATCTCAAAAATGTATGGACACAACACTGCCAAGATCTAGACACTGTCATTCCGATAATACCTTGCATTCAGAAAGAATTTTTGTGGTGGGCTCAGAAATGTCACCTAAACAAGGGACTCTCTGTGACCCGACCAGAGGCGAGTCAGATACTAACGACAGATGCCTCGGACAAGGCTTGGGAGCACACCTCAATGGAAAATGGGTGCAAGACATGTGGTCTGTCAGACTTCAACATTTGCATATCAACTTGAAGGAGATGTTAGCAGTTCAATTTGCATTGATGGCTTTCAGGGATTTACTTCACCCAGGACAGGTGTTGATTCAAACAGACAACACTACTGTCATGTGGTACATCAACAAGCAAGGGGGAACCCATTCGTACCCTCTTTGCAGGCAAGCGATGATCTTGTGGGAGACATCTCTCAGTTTACACCTCAATCTTCAGGCAAGGTTTCTACCAGGAGCACAGAACTCCTTAGCAGATGTGTTGAGCAGACAAACTGTGGATCCTCACGAGTGGAAACTGGATCCTCATGTGTTTCAAAAGTTGACAGTGTTATGGGGGACTTCAGACATAGATCTGTTCGCTTCTCCACTAAATTTCCAGTTGCCAAAGTTTTGCACAAAAATGTTTCATCCCACAGCTTGGAAGGTGGACGCTCTATCATTCAGTTGGAGCAATCTTCATGTCTATGCCTTTCCACCTCTGCCTCTCATTCCCAAGGTACTCCTGAAGGCCAGAATAGACAAGCCATCCATGATTCTGATAGCAATGGATTGGCCTCGACAGCACTGGTACCCACTACTGAGGAGTTTAGTACGGAGCCTCCATGGCCTCTGCCTTTGATTCCGCATCTTTGTCTCAGGAGGGCAATCACTTCCTCAATGTCAAGATTCAGTCTCTACATCTCACAGCTTGGCATATTCTGTTTTAGACCCTGGAGGGTCTCAGCTTCCACAACAAGTTTTGAATGTTATTTTGGAGGCCAGAAGGCCTAGTACAAGGAAAGTTTACGCAGATAAATGGAGGAGATTTTTTCTTTGGAGCAAAGCGAAGGACTTTGATGTTTCCAAGCCTGATTTAAGTGCTTCTCTTCAATATCTTACTGAGTTATTGGACAAGGGTTTGTCTTTCTCCTCGATAAAGGTTCATGCTGCAGCCATTTCGCTCACTATGACTGTGACCCTCCTTTATTTTCCCATCCTTTGTTTAAGCAATTTCTTAGAGGGGCAAAGAACATAAGACCCCACGTAGAGCTCCTACTCCTGCTTGGGATCTCAATTTTGTGTTGGAAAAACTTACTCTACAACCTTTTGAGCCTGCAGCTACTGCCGAGTTAAAGTATTTATCATGGAAGACTGCTTTTTTGTTGGCCATTACCTCTGCAAGAAGGGTTTCTGAATTACAGGCCCTTATGGCAGTGGAACCTTTCCTGATTTTTCATAAGGATAGGGTATCTTTGTACTAATCCTTCCTTTATGCCTAAAGTGGTTTCTAGTGTGGCCTTGAACCAAATTATTCATTTGCCTACTTTTTATGCAAACCCCCAAAATAAAGGGGAGAAGATTTTGCATACTTTGGATATTCACAGACAGTTACGTTATTATTTGAGCAGAACCAAGGGGTTCAGGCAGTCTCAGCAGTTGTTTGTTTCTTTTGCTTTGGGTTCTCAGGGGAAACCTGTTTCAAAACAAACTATTTCTAAATGGATTGGGTTTTGTATTTCTTTCTGTTATTCCCATCATGGTAAGGAGGTTCCGGCTGGAATCAGACCTCATTCCATTAGAGCTACTGCCACTTCTACTGCCTTTCTAAGGGGGGTAGCTACAAAAGATATTTTGGAAGCAGCCACTTGGAGTTCAGTGCATACTTTTTCCAAGCATTACCACCTTCCTCTTTATTCTAAGTCTAGGGCTGGATTTGCCTCTGCAATATTACAGGGCATTTTAGCAGCCCCTAATGCTTTATGATTTTGCCATCCTCCCTTTACCTCTGCTTTGGGATTCTACCCATAATAAGGACTGCAGCAATGTGAGATGAAGAACATAGTACAGTTTTGTACCTACCATAAATGTAGATGTTCAAGATCCACATTGCTGCAGTCCAATTTACCCTCCCTCCTTCCCCTCTGTAGTTTGGCATGGTAATATGGTTTGGGTGATGGTTGTTGTTGGGCATGTTTTTGGGAGGTATCCTGTTTTTGGGCTGTGGCCTTTCTTTTTAGGGCCTTCTGACATCTGGGGCAAGAAAAGACTGAGGATATGACGTCGGTCATGCGCTTTTATACCCTGACGCTCTGATGTCAGATCTGAGCGCCATGACCGACGTCAGCCTAATACTTTGGTATTCGGGCCGACCGAAGACAGCGGACTACCCATAAGTAAGGACTGCAGCAATGTGGATCTTCGAACATCTACATTTATGGTAGGTACAAAACTGTACTTTTCAGTTCTTTGTGTGTAGGGAAGCTGGTCCTTCATAGAGGTCAGATGTCCCAGAGGTCAGATGTCCCAGAAGACTTTTTTCCCCCTAATGGTTATATTTGAGTTGTTTGCAGACTAGTCCATTTATCTCCATCTTTTGTAAGAAAGATGGCCCTTCATGCTTGGTGTCTACAATCTATTCTGGTGTTACAGCTTCCCAAACTTGTGCATCAGTTTAGGTATCGGGTGCTGATCTCCACTCTGGTGAGGGAGGGGCACACAATGTCTAGCAAATGTTTTCCTAATGTATTGACAATCCCATTAGTTTCTTGTCTTCGGTGCTCCACTAACAGGAATGTCTAACTCCACTAAAGTATCACCACTGGAGACATTTGTACTGTGGCCCCTTGGTCTTGGGTACTTAGTTTCACCAAGCACTGTGTCAGCTGTGATTATAGCAGTTAGTTCTCTTTGATACTAATGTACTTCAGGATTCAGCCTTTCCAGAGGAATGCAATCCAAGCAATGTCTAATCAAACAGGGCCTTCAGCATTAGGAATAACCGATATGGTATTAGTAGGTCTGTGATAGGACACGACTCGAGTCAGTGGTAACCTCACTCCATCTGTTTCTGAATGGGTAGCCATTCCAGCCAGTGTTGGCTGTTTGAGCTCTCTAAAATTAAAATAAATCAGGCAAAAATATCCCAGTATTACTTGTTTAGCAGTGCAAGTGCAAATCTTTTATTTTTTTTAATCTAAAAATAAGATGCTCATTAGTGGCTAGTGGATGAAATGATAGTCTGGGGTGAATCATACTTAATGTATGCAGTATGTGGCATCCTGATGTGCATTATAACAAATGCACATGCAGTCGTGAGCAAGAGATGTACTGCTTTTGTATGATTGAATCCAATTATGTGGCCATTTAGGAGGGCCCTGCCGTAGATCAACTGGTATGATGGTACTGCTATATTCTTATGTCTAGGGGTTTGTGTTGCATTTAAAAAGTGGTGTGCTGCATGTCCAGAATGATAGCATTGTCAATGGAAAACTACCAGAGTTAAATGCATCCCTGCCAGTAACAGCAATCCCACAGGAGAGGTCAGCTGTGGTTATTATAAATTTGGTTGAGCCTTTACCTTGTTGAACTATCCAGGGTAAGGAACACTTTTTTTTTAAATTGTCCAGGTAAACCCCCTAGGGAAAAACCTGCCTCTCTGTTTCTGGAATGATCCCAGGAATGTGTTAGCAATTTGTTCAGTCATCCATTAGGTAAATGGATACTGAGGGAATTAAACCTAGGACTATCCTAGACTTAATTCTTTGTACTGCACTGTTGGACATGGCTATAAAAAATAAAAGCCTTGAGACCAGAGACTTTTGTAACATCCTCGCACATGTGAAGGAAATGTGTTGAGAGATTTTTTTTTGTTGGCTTTAAACCAAGATGACAAAAATATATTTGCAATTCGGCATGCTAGAAACCAGGTTACTCATGCAGTTATAGAAATAATACCTGGATTAGTCCACTTTTATAATCTCCATAGTAATCAGTCTTTGCACAAATAAATATAATCTTTTATACAGCTGTGTTACCAATATCTGTGCAGCCCTGCTTTCTGTCATACAGAGCATGTCTGCATTTTAAGACTACCTCTTAGACAAGCCAATTTTAGACTGGAAAGGGTATTATAGATTTAAACTTTAATCACTATCTTCAAACAATACGTAAAAGGAAGATGAATCTTATTCAAGGACTACTCAAAGGAAATATCTCGCCTCCTTTAACACTTATTTGGGTCTCTCTCATTTCTCAGTTTAACAAATCGTGTGAATTTAAATATCTGTCTGGATTCTTTCCCTATGGCTTTCTTGCATATTACATTAAGTAAAATTACCTGTAATCTTGAACCACAATTCAGATATTTCTTGACAATTTCCTTAACTTTCTGCTAGTGTAGAGGCAAGCATACCTAACCTGTTTGCCCTAAGACAATAGAATGCCAAGTAACACATTGATATCATCCTCATCAGTCTCCTAGACACTTCACCCACATGGGAAGAAGGACATTATCTGTCTTGTTTAACATCTCTGTTTTATTACCAAACTCATGATGGTAAACAAGGGTCCCATCTGCCTGAGTTTGTGTTAGCTCAGGTGGATGTAAAAGATTCTGCAACACTCATCACAGAGAAGTTGACGTTCCCCAGTCCCTTGGCCTAATTTTTCCTAATCAGCATGAATACTACTTTGGGTCTTTGAAAATAGGCCCCTGGCCTACTGGGATTAACTTTGTCCAACAGTAAATAAATGCATACATACATACTCTACATAAAAATCACCTGAACATGTCTTTTTAAACAATTTTTAGTCTAATAGTCCATATACATTTGCTTCCATCCAGTCGAGCCCTTTTTAATATTGTCTTCAGAAGCGGATATTACATGACAGAGGTGACTTTTTCCTTATTCATCTTTTCCATTTGTATATCATATATACCTGCATTATATATTACTTAAAACAGCATACTTATTCCGTATCTAACCTTCTCACTTTTTACCTCAGTGCTGCTTTTGTATTAACACCTCTGGTTCACAAGTCTACTGTGCAGTGAGTAATCTACAACCCAGTTGTATTACTATGTAATGGCATCCTCTAGTGGCTTTATTAAAAATTGCAGCTGTATTGAAACGCTGTTAAATCGTTTATGCTAGATATTAAATGCATCCAGCCCTTTCCTGTGAGTCACTTGTAATCAAAAGTAGCAAGAAACACTGAGTAATGTGTATTAGAATCTGTTACCCTTGTATCCAAATATATTTGTAACGTACACAATTAAAGCCAGCTGATTAAGAAAGTAAAACACCAACACAAAAACAGGGAGGGTGGGCGGAAACCTACTGACAAACAGAGTCACAGCTTCCAGCTAGATATTCCTCAGTGCAACACAAACAAATTACTTTAAATTGTCTATTTGATAAAAGTGCAGATAAAAGTTACCTAGCTTCACTTAGGCGTTCAACTTGGATAGCATGCAGGTCTTAACTGGCCAAAGCTCACAGTTTAAACAGAAGGTAATTCACTGTGCCACTTGTATAAGACAGAAACTGAATACAATGAAGGAACTACCCCCACCTATCACTGGCTATGCAGGTTTTTAACAAGTCTTAACTGAAAATACCACAGGTACTACTGACAGTCACCGCTTCCAGCTAGATATTCCTCAATGCAACACAAACAAATTACTTTAAATCGTCTATTATTTGATAAAAGTTACTTAGCTTCACTTAGGCGTTCAACTTGGATAGCATGCAGGGCATTATAGATAAGCTCACCAGCTTAAATATAAACCTCTATGTCACTAGATGGGTTGCAAACTGGCTCAAGGACAAGAACCCACATGGTTAGAATTGCTGGAGCCATGTCAGACTCCAAACCAGTTACAAGTGGCGTCCCACAATGCTCAGTCCTGGGACCTCTCCTGTTCGGTATATATTTCTCGGAGTTACAGGCCAACACGGAAGGACTGTGGCTGACTAAGTTCGCAGATGACTGCAAACTGGGCGCTATAATCAACTCTCCAGCCGACACATGCATCCTCCAAAAGGGCCTCATAGAAACAGACAACTGTTGCCAGAGCCATAGCCTCAAGCTAAATGCCAAGAAGTGTATAGTCATCCCCTTTGGCAAAAACAAAGTGCCCACAAATTACCATATAGGTGGTAATCCATTTAGTACAGAAGAAGTAATTAGGGACCTGGGGACCCAAGTTGATAGCAGTCTCTCATTTGACAACCACATGGCCAAAGTGGTTAGAAAAACATTTTATGTAGCCCACCTAATCATGAAGGGATTCACATCTAGATCAGGGGAGGTCATCGTGCCTCTTTACTCATCCCTCATCAGGCCCATAATTGAGTACAATGCCCCTTTTGGGATGTACCTTACCAGACACCTGCAGCAACTGGAAAGACCCCAAAAGTACTTCACCAAGAGGATCAAAGGGCTCAAACAGATGCCATATGCTGCCCCGTTAAAGAATCTCCAGCTCTACTCAGTGGCATACCGCCTGCTCAGAGGCGATCTGTGCCTGACATATAAAGCCATGTCCAACCCGGAATTAATGGACATGCTGCACCTCAGAAAATCCAAATCTCATCGAGCTACGTGCTCGAGAGACTTGAACCTCAGCACTGAAATAAATAGGACATGCTGGAGGGACAGATTCATAACCCAGAGGCTCCCTTCACTCTGGAATAAAATCCCAGTCCAGGTTAGGCAGAGTCCCTCATTGACTCTCTTCAAGCGGAATCTTGATGAGTGGATGGGAGATAGTAGGTTTACCCCGGGTATCACTTCTGTGTCACTGTTAGACAGAGGCACAGTATACTAACCTCGAAAAAGGGCATAGCAAAATTAATTTAAAATGGGTGGCGAAAGCCAAACACACTCTGGCTAGGCTTATAAATGCCCTAGGGCAGATAGCCTAGTGTGAACCTATGAACCTATAAACAAACAATAGTACGTGTTTAATTTTATGTTTCTGTTCTTGGCATATAGATCGGAAAAACAGCTGCCATAAATACGCAGAAACTGTCATAGCAGTTCTTTGACACACTTGGTTGTTCATTACCTGTTTTGTGGTGCCCCTCATCTTTCACTATCCACCCCCTTCCAGGGACTACTGCGTTTTTATTAGTGTTGATAATTAGCTTAAAGGACTTAAGAAGAGAGGAGGTTGAACCTTTTTCCAACTGGTATGCCCTTTCAGACTTCATAGGTTCATAGGTGTGTACTAGCTAATGGCCCTGGAGCCTTTACAAACCTAGCCCATAGAAGTGCCCTGGCATAATGCTGCCTGACGTTAGTTACCATTGCCTCTCTCAAGTAGAGCCACTGGAGTGATCCCTGGGGTGAACTTTCTATTACCCATCCACTCATCAAGATTCTGTTGAAGAGGGAAAGTGAGGTGCACTGCTTGCATGTATGGGAAGTCTGTTCCAGAGCATGGGCCGTCTCTGCATGAGGAACCTGTCCCTCTAGCATGTTCTGTTGATTATGTTAATGAGGTTGAGGTCTCTGAGGGTGCAGAGGGATTGGGATTTCTTTAGATGTAGCATTTCTAACAGCTGGGTCAGACATGGCTTTGGTAAGTCAAGCAGAGATTGCCTCTAAGTAGGCAATATGAGACAGAGAATAGCTGGAGTCTTTTGAGTCTGTCCATTTAGGACATGTGTTTAATGCCTAGGATCTTCTTTGTGAGGTACTTCTGTGGCCTCTCCAGCTGTTTCAGGTGTCTAGTGAGGTACATTCCAAATGGGGCATTATACTCGATTGGTCTAATGAGGTGGCATTATACTTGATGATTGGTCTGAGGGAAGACAAAACCCTTGGTAGTGAGATGTGCCACATAGGACTTTCTGACTACAATGGCAATGTGGTGGTCAAACATGAGGTTGCTATCAACCTGCATCCCCAGATCTCTTATAACACCTTCAGTGTTCAGTGGGCTCTCATCGATGTTGTAATTAGTGGGAACTGAGTTTTTACCAAAGGGGATGATGCATTTTTTGGCATTAAGCTTAAGGCCATGGTTTCAACACCAGTCATTGGTCTCAATGAGGCCTTTCTGTAGGATGTCTGCATCCCACCTACTATCTTCCCTGCTATATTGCTGACAAATATTCACCAATCTTTGAAAAACTGACCTAAATAGCCTTGAATCCTGCTACAACAAAATTGCTAAATTTGCTACAAATCAAGGTCATAGATGTCGTCATTGTACTGCATTAATTCAACTAAAATGGCTTGAGCTCCCTCATCATCTTACCCTAAATCAACTACTAACCACTCAGTCTTATACAAACCTGATAACTGCCCATCACTATCGGGTCTAGCCCATCCCTATAGTAACCTAACATCCCTTAGGTTTGCTGATAAAATATTCCTAAAAGTTAATAAAGCCCTAAACAACTATGGCACCTCCCTTTTCTATCATACCATTGCCAAACAATGGAACTCCTTTCCACAGCATATTCTTACCATCAGTGATGCACACACATTTAAACAGGCTCTAAAAGAATACTTCTCCAAACGGGCTTTGCTCCTGTTCTCACCTGGCTAAGTATTTCAACCCGTAAACAACTAATCCCTCCTCTGCGCTACCTTTCTCAATACCTCCTAGCTATTGTGTTCTTCTTACACCACCTTTCTCACTAGTTCCTAGCTTTTTGAATCCTTCTTACACCAATCATTATATGTACAAAAAAAATACTACTATAATGTGTGAAAAATAGAAAATGTTACTGAAATGTTTAATGCACAATATTCTTAATATTTGCTTAACTATTATATTTCTGCTCTACAGTATTGTATAAACCCTGCAGTTGTATTACCATGCATTTACAATTATTGTAACTGGCATATGACAATTTGTAAATACTACTGTAATCTTCCTTGGAGCTTTTCTCCCTGGGTCTCTGCTGAAAACGGGCTTCTAACCCAGCCAGACACTACCTGGTTAACAAATGAAATAAATCACTTGGGCAGTTAATAATGCCTCCCAGCTTGCAGTCATCTGCGAACTTGGTCAGCCAGAATCCCTTTGTGTTAGCCTGGACTTCTGAGAAGTAGATGGCGAACAGGAGAGGGCCCAGAACTGATCCCTGTGGGACTCCACTTGTGACTGTTCCGACCGTCTGATTTGGAGTTTGCTACTTTCATAGGTTGGTACTAGGCTATTGGCCCTAGGGGCCTATACAAGCCTAGCCATAACAATTCCCTGGCTATTTCTTTCCACACTATTTACTTCCCTGGACCCATGTCTAGCAGGGTGACTGACGTGATCCCTGGGGTGAATTTCCTTTCTCCCATCCAGTCATCAAGGTTCCTTTTGAAGAGGGCCAAAGAGGTGCTTTGCTTAACATGTATGGGCAGTCTATTCCAAAGTCTGTGGAGTCTCTGGGTCAGGAACCTATCCCTCCAGCATGTTTTGTATATTGTGATAAGATTTAGATCCTTGGAGCATGTGGCTCTGAGGGATTGGGATTTCTTTAAGTGTAGCATGTCCAACAGCTCTGGGTTTGACATGGCCTTGTATGTTAAGCAGAGATCGCCTCTGAGTAGACGATACATGACAGAGTATAGCTGGAGTTTTTTAAGGCGGTCAGCATAGGGCATCTGCTTTAGGTGTGTGATTCTTTTAGTGAGATATTTCTGCAGCCTTTCCAGTTGTTGCAGATGTCTTGAAAGGTACATACCAAATGGGGCGTTGTATACTATAATGGGTCTAATGAGGGATGAGTACAGTGGGACAATGACCTCTTTTTTTCTTGATGAACACTGTGTGTTCTATCTGTGAGCCAATTTGCAACCCACCTAGTGCTATAGGGGTTGATGCCTAGTTTGGTGAGTTTATCAATAATTCCAGACTGAGGAAAGGTTTCTCAGGCCTTGGCCAAATCGAGGCAGGCTGTATGCACTTCCTTTCCTTCATCCTCAGCTCTGGTGACTGACTCAAAGAAGTCAACCAGATGGAGCAGGCATGATTTCCCTTTCAGAAAGCCAAACTGCGTGGGGTCCAGAGTTTGGAGATTTTCTATATCTTTGTTAATCAGGTCCATGCTGATGAGCTCCATAACTTTACATATCTGAATAGTCAGGTTAATGGGGCGATAATTCCTAGGGTCTGTAGTAGCTCCCCCTTTATGGAGAGGGATAACTGTAGCAGTGCGCCATTCAGTAGGATCAAAGCATGAGGTGAGGCTGTGACTGAACAGGGCATACAGACGTGGTGCCAGTTCGCTTTGTAGTTCATGCAGAACACAGCCAGGAATATTATCAGGTCCTATAAAATCTGTATTCTTGGCCTTGGACAATGCAGCTTTAGCCCGTGCTGCAGTAATGGTGGGTGCCTGGCATTTTTCCAGTATTGTGATTGGTCATTTAGGTGAGAGAGCGGGGTAAAGCTGACACTGAATCTGTTGGCCAGTATTTTGGCAAAATCTAGGTATTGCCATGGAGGTTCTTGATATAACTATAGAAGGCTTTGTGATTGTTTTTAGTGTCTGCTGCAATTCTGGCATTAGAGGATTTGATGAGAAATCTCAACTTTTTGTTGCGGCTAATAAGGGAGTTTTTTCAGTCTTGGGACTTCACCTTTTTCTGCAACTGAAAACTTATCTAAGAACCCATCTGAAACTGTGTTAATAGTTGCAATGCCCTCAGCTTGCCAGTCACTACATCAATAACCCAAGCCATTTCTGTGGCTATCTAGACAACAACTCAGAGGCAGCAGTTCACACCCTGCTTAGCATCCTGTTACCTACCAGTGAGTCTTCCTTCAAGGAGAACCCCTCCAGCAGTGCTGACTTACACTGACCACTTCCCATCACAGGAAGTGGTTGGTGGAAGAATATCACTGCACACAACAGAGTTGCTCTTGGTCATTGGAGAGCATTTATCAGGATGTTGCATTGTACTCTCACTCCCTAAGGTAACTGTGTCCTGTGCAGAACATTCGTTAACTGTTCCAGCTATCCTTCCCTTCAATTCTTGAAAGCAAAATGCAAAGTGTAGCATTTGCTGCAGCGCAGAGTCAGTCAAGAAATCTCCAGAGACCTTTGACTTTTTGTAGTGGTCCAGTCTTCAGTCTGTCAGAGGGAATATTTTCATCAGAATTCTCTTCTAGTAGTATGGATGATGTGCAGTCCTTTACCTTAGGATGAGATGATTACTTTTAAGTCTTATGACTCCAGCTGTAAATCTGTGGACCTTGTATCCCATGTCCCCACTCTTGGGTCATTCTAATTAGTTCAGCAACACACAGCTTCTTTCTGTTTAAAGGGCACCTCTTCATAAAAGCAAAAGACAAGATAGAGGTCTGATTCATAAACCTGTTCTATCCCCTTACCATAGATGAATTTAGACTTGAATTGAGACAGTGGCACCTGAAAATAGATTCTACCAGTTACTAGTATTCTGGCCTTCTAACAGAGTCCATCTCTTTTCCTGTCATGAATATCTTGTAACCATAATAGATCATAATCATTTTGTGGAACTTCCCAAGTAGATTCTGATGTTTTTCAAAATCTGAAATGTTAGCCTTTTCAGTTTCTGACAAAATTAGTCAGATCAGATCCTTAATGGTGTTGACTTTTGAGTTACTGGCTTAAATGACATCTTTATACACCCTGGCAACCTTTTTGCTCAGAATCTCTCATTAAGGATTCTTCATGTCTCTGCATGTGTGTGTTTGGTTTCTGCCCTTCCCTTAATTGTTAGAACAGTGCTGCCTTTAGTATCCTGTCACCATTTTTCTGTAAGCTGTTCAAATCTAACCACTTTAAGTTCATAGGTTTATAGGTGTTTACTAGGCTAGCGAACACAAGGATCTTTTTAAGCCTAGCCATAGATCCCAAATCTCTGACAAGTTCTGATACCCTTGATAAGTATAAGCATGGGCCTGGTTCTTGAAGTGAAAGCTGTTTTTACATTTGAGAAAAGAACAGATTTTTTTTTTTTGTTTCCCGTTGATGGTTCTGTACTTATCCATACAAAATCTTTCACAAAGGCTTAAGCCTACAGCAAAGGTGCATCTGGCAGCAGTTTTTAACTTGTTTGTTCCTTTCCCTTTTTGAACCAGTATCTGTAGCTGACCTAAAATTAAGTTTTTATAAGGGCACAGTTGTAGGTTGTCACAGCATTGCTAGATGAGAGGTGTTCGTTTGTAAATTTAATATCGTGGGAAATTTCACCACAATGTTGTCGATTGAGCCAGTGGAGTGATTTTGGGGCATTTTGTGCTTCCTCCCTCACTGCAGTGTGACCATGGATTTTGGTATATGTAATCCAGGGGGATGTGGAGGTAGAACTCTCACCACATGGGAGGGGATGCAGTGGGGCTTGCCCCCTCCTCTGTAATTTTTTAAGGGTTTTTGGTATTAATCTTCTGGAAGCAACTGGGTTGGAAGAAAGTACTTCAATTTCCAGTAGGTAAAACTTTTATAAGACTTGACAAGTACTTCTGAACCAGTTAAACTTTTTCGCTGTGCCTGCCAACCATTTGCCATCCTGTTGACTAACCCTTTTGTTCCCAGTGGGAGAGTTAATCAGCCCAGCATTCGTCAGGTTTATGATGTGCTCCAACCCCCCACTTCACTATGGCAAACCTCAAAAGTTAAATACCTACAATGCCAGATGCCAGGAAGGCTAAGCTGTAACTGCAGCACCTTCTGCTTGGTGACCATTTATATCATGACCCCTTTACTGCGTTGAGAGGCTAGTTACAAGTGTTATGGCAGCCTGGACTACATTCCCCCACTGGGACAGTGGAACTGATGGCGGACAGTCACTCCCACATTCCCTAGCCAGCTTCTCCAGCACGTAGGTCATAAGGGTTATATTTATTTTGTCACTGCATGCAGTAGTGCCATCTTGTGTCTGAAGCACTTTGTCTTGCAGGGGGCATAGAGAGTAGGCAAGTAAGCTCCTAAAATTGCTTGGCTAATGCCATCTTATGTAAATGTAATAGGCTTTTGTGAAACACTTCCACAGGTTTTTCCACCATCACATTGACGTGCTGCTTCCTGACTCTTCTGAGGATGTTTGTGTGATCACCACTTTTATCAGTTGTGCATGACTCTAAACTCTTTACAAACTGGATGCTTTAGAGGCACAAGCTTTGTTAAAGTGACACTCTGAAGTATTGTAGGCTAATAATTTGCATCTAAGGAAATGTCTATTCAGTTTATCATCGTGTGTTACTGTCCTAGAAGTAAGGAAAGTGCAATATTTGTGTGGTGCTCACCATAAGGGTGTATTTGCAGGTTTTTGGACTTCACTGTTTCCCCTCTCCATTGCTTTTGGTGGCTGTTTCTGTGGGATTGCATTTTTCCTCATTGGATTTTCAGAACTACCAGTCTGATGTCATTTTGGATTTTTGCATTGTGAAGTTGATAATTTATACTGCACCAAAATGCAGACTTGGAGGAAAGCTGCAGGGGCCACTTGTTTTTTGTACTGATGTTTTGTCACTAGTGTGAGTTGGTCCTCATTGGATATCTACTTCAGAAGAATTTTTTTTTTCAATAAAGCTCTACTACCTGGCATAATTAACCAGCTTGCAAGAATGAAATATTGAATACCAGTCATTATAGTGAGTACATTTCATAACTGGTTTATGTGGCATGAAGTTGCTGTTGCCATGTTGTGTTAATCTGTTTAGTTGTTAAATCACCACAGTTCTCAAATGTTACATAATAAAATGTCTGTCTTTTTTTCTCTTTGTCCTTGCAGTCCAATTATGGAAGCCTTTGGAAATGCCAAGACTGTTTACAATAACAATTCCAGTCGCTTTGGGAAATTTATAAAGCTGCACTTCTCTCAGCATGGCAATATTCATGGAGGTCGTATTGTTGACTGTATCCTTTTGCTGTTTGATCTTAATTTCATATAATCAGCTGTATATTCATCATAAAGTTTTGAAATTTGCTCCATTGATGGTCACATGTTAGAGCATTATGTAGATCAATGCCCTTTGTGTTGTATAAGGTAGAATGTAATAGTAGAATGATTTAGCTAGGAATTCTAGACGTAGATCACATGTGATTGCAGGGGGTTGTTGCTGGATGGAGGGCCATATACAATGAAGAAATGATGCACAGTATGTTACCATGATGTGCAGACTGACTTTTCAAAGAGTATTTATGCTTCAGCGATGGATGCCAAAGAGGAGGAAGTCTACAAGTTTTCAGAGCATCTGCTGCACCTTCAGCATATAACACCAAAAAATAGTACATTGACGTCTGGTAACTGGAATGATAAAATTGACAGCTGAAGTATAACTGGAATTACAGTTCGGTTTTGAAGGACTTCATGAAGTAGGCCATAAACTAATAAAGTTCTCAAAGGTATTTCACAGATCATAAACTTTTTTTCAACAGTCTGAGAGATGGCTTTACAAATGGATATCACCAGGTGGTTGATTTGGAAATCATATTGATTACATACTTGGCAATCTGAGATTGAAGAGGTCTGTACCACTGGCAAAAATAAGACCTGGAGCTGACTAATGCTGACAATCAGTATTGCAGTCAGCCTGACCATCGGCTACTTGTCATTATGGAATTAAATTAAGAAAAGCCACAATACGACCAACAAATATGCAGTACAAATTAACAGATTTAAGGGATATCGATCTGGTAACTACAGCAGTTTTGTGATGCAGTCAAGGAGGTGACAGCAATAAATATTCCAAGTAGAGTGGAAGTTAGGAGTGAAATGGTTCTGTAGCGGCTTTAGGAAGTGGCTGAAAAGAGTAGGAAAACAAAAGATAATGCTGATAGCTAATACAGATCAAACTGAATGCAGAGTTTCAGAGAAGAGTAAGAATATATGATTAAAGTATTGCAAATAGTTGAACATGATTGAATGGGAAAGATAAGCCTCTCTCCAGGCAGACTGGTAATATTGTACAGACGTTTGAGGTAAAAATCGACATAGCCAAAGATGGAAGGGACCTAGCACAAGTAGAAAATACACTGTGGTAATATCCAGAAAAGTTGCATCGGAAAGACCTTATTACTGATGCATACAGTGGTAAGTTCTTTGTAGAGCCAGACATCTTGGAGAGGGAAGTGAAATGGGCCCTAGGAAGCATTGCTAATAGCAGCACTACAGGAAATGATGTAATTTCATATTGGTTGAATCCTGCAAAATGTTGCTGTTATCTTGTTGCTTGGGATTTGCCAGCCAGTTTGGAAAACAAAACCGTAGCTATTGTAATGGAAGAGGTAAGTTTATAAACTGCAGTGGTAAATGGTGGTCAAATTATTGAACAGTCTAATTAATTTTACATGTTAACAAAGTAGTGTTTAAAATCCTGCATTAGAGCACAGCAGTATATGAACCAAGAGTGCTCACGGTTAATAGAAGGGATGTTTTTTTTACTTGCCAGTTTACATTGCTGTGCATAGAAACTACATTTTTCTAATATGTTCAGTTGCCCGATGATGTTGACTTTGGCTGTAAGACATTCTGGATGGAAGGAATGGAGTTAGGCAAAGTATAACTTTCCTTTTTGTGAGTAGTTCAGAGTGAATGTGTTTTATTTCTGCCTGTCACTGGAGCCAAGTACCATCCACTTCCATACTTGTACGAGTTGTATGTTGCATGTAGATAAAGGGGGAGTTGAGGAGACAGTTTAATTAGTACATTCTGGAGGATGTAAAGATGAGAGAGCTTCCTCCTTGGAAGCATCCCCAGCCTAGTCATCCCTTCCCTCCCCCTCTGCTGTTGTAGTGCAAACTGTACACCAGATGCAGAGGCAGCTGCATAGGATGCATTTTTGTAATGGTGCACTAAACTGCCCAGCATAATGATGCAAAAGCAGTGTCTGCACTGTAGGTGACCTCAGTTTGGAAATGGAGGGAAATTGGTGCTGTCTAGGGAACAGTGAACTTAAAGTACACTAAACTGCGTTTCACACTCCAGTGTTGTGGGAATCAAGAGCATCCTGTTAGAGAAATGGATTAGATACGGTAGAAGGTTAGGAGAGTATGTGCTGGACATAAACATGCCTATAATACTAGATAGGGAAAAGTTTGGACAGGTGCTGCCTTTCAGAAGAAATAAAAAATAAAACTATGCAGTCATATCTTAAAACATTTATAAAACAGCAGAAACCATTAAAAATGGAACCTAGGTGTCTTACAAGTAACAGTGTTCTAGTAGCTGAAGCAACAGGTCATTTTGGCTTTCCTATGATTCTTGTAATAGTTTCTCATAAATGAACATTATTTTTGTACAGTCCAATGTCTCTCTTAGTAATCTAGGATAAGGGTAGTTTCAGACAGCTAAAGAAATAAACTTGTAGCATGCAGTACTTAACATTTCATTTGTGAAAGATTAGCTGGAGTTTGTCACACAAGAAGGTACAAGTTGAACATTTATCAGCATGTCAGTTAGTACAAAAGCATCTTTGCTATTAATTGAATTAAACTTTTGCCAGTGTTCCACATACATTTTTTATTACTCTGATATAATTAGCCTGTAGCATTATATTAATATAAGCCCTTGAGATGGTGTTTTAACTTGCAGTATGTGATTGAAAATTGGCAAATCTTTCATATGAAAGATGGCAACTCAGTTTATTTTCTCTAGAGTAACTGAAATTCCACATTTTACTTTGGACCAAGTTAAAGAATAGTTTGCAATCAGAATAAATGTACTGCCTCATGCCTTTAACTCTTGGAAAAAAATGAAACTGATGCCAACATAAAACATTTGTGTATTGTATGTAGTCTGGGGGATAAGCAAGCCCTCAGCATTCAGTGATTTACTTGCTTCTGATTTCAATAATCTAAATGATGATGCTGATCTGGTGTACACAGAAAAAAAAAAAAAAAATAGTGGTATGTCTGAAAAATACAGGCATGCCATGACAAATGTCCCATATGAAACATTAAGTCCAGTAACAGGATGCAGAAATCTGTACTCCATACCTTGTATTATATCCGAGTGTTTGTTTTTCTACTTGATTTTTCTTGTAATTTTCTCCCCGGGCCTCCGCTGAAAAAGGGCTTCAGCTCAGTAGGACAAACTAGTAGGAGGGTGGCCTAATGGTTAAGGTGTTTGCCTTACAACCACAAGGTGCAGGGTTTGAGTCTCACAAGGGATAATTGGCTAGGCTTAAAATGGCTCGCAAGGGCAGTTAGTCTAGTACTAATCTATGAACCTATGAACCTAAACCCCGTCAACAAATGTCAAATAAGAAAAAAAAAAATACTCCCATATATATTGTGTGTGTGTGTGTGTGTGTGTGTGTGTGTGTGTGTGTGTGTGTGTGTGTGTGTGTGTAACTACCACAATTGTGTATATTCCCACATTTCAGAAAAGGCAGTCACTCCTCCTGCTGAAGCACGTGAAGAGCAATCAGGCCCCCATTGTAGGTAACAGTCTCCTGCCTAAGGTCATTAACACTCATATACACCTGTACACATCCAATTCCTATACTGTATATACCCCTATATTTCAGAAAAAAGTCTTGTCACTCTTGCTGAAACATGCGACAGAAAATCAGGTTTCCAAGACAGAGAAGTAACTTTGCTGTCAGAGAAAGATTATAGATACCCATATGTACTGTATACATGTCTCCCTACTGTAAATATCCCCATGTCACAGGACACTTAAGCCACTCTTGGTGAAACATGTTAGGAGCATTCACATCCCTAGATTAAAAAAAAGGAAATTATCTGTTAGCCTAAGGATACAAGGATCTATGGTATCCCCAAATCCCCAGTTTTACATGTACTAACTTAATCTTAAAGCTTTAAGCTTTGTCAAAGCTCCGTGTTATATCATCCCCCCCCAAAAAAAAATTGGTCTAGTGTAGGTTCCTCTAATTTATGTACTAAATATGTCTGTCAGAATGTGCTCAGGTCATACTGGGATGGTTTTCTTCGAGTCTTCCTCACTACTACATATTCCAGTTCCGTCTGAACATCCTGCTCAGCACATTATATGCTACCATGCTGTCATTTCATGGCTGGTTTACCTCTCCTGTACGAGCATGTTGCTATCTAATATACGTTCATTTAGTGACTGTATAATATCTTGAATAAATTAGAAGCATCATCTACATTTGCTATCTGTCAGTTTAGGCCTTTTTTGTGGTATGCAGGTTTGGGATCTCAAAAGGTGGCATGTATAGAAATTAAATGATTAATACACTGCAGACACCACTTTGTGGCCTCTGAGTTGTCTACCATTACTGGCTCCTCCCATATAAACATACTTCCCTAATGGAGTAAGCACTAGCCACATATTGGAGCAGCACTATGGTTGTCCATTTCAGGCCTTGCCACTTGGAATTTGGCCCTTTGTAGTGAACCAAAACATGTTATATGCTGATGCTTTCCAAAATCTCAGCATGTGTATGTGAAGGAAATTCAGTCTTGACTTAAGGTGCAATTGAATTTGTGTACAGTGTAAGGTAGAATTTTTTTTTCATTTGCAGACAATTTGTGTGAGGTCTACAATGTCAAGTAGAAGAAAAAGGGTATATATTATCATATTGCACGCTCAGAAGAGCCAACGACAGATAAATCGACCCCATGTAAGCGAAAGCTTACAACGTCGAAACTTCAGGACAGCGATTATTTTCCAATGGAAAACAATCAGTGTTCCGAAAAAAAAACAAAAAAAAACAGTAAAACATTACTGAACGTGGGGGGCTTCACCCCCCCACACTGTGCCCCCAACACACACCCTACTTAAATATACCACCTCTGAGATCGCACTACAGTGCCGAAAAGGCAAAGTAGCAAAAGCGGCCAAACAACTTCTTTCCCAGGGAAAGAATTTGCTGAAATGCCACTTTGCTATTTTGCCTTTTCTCACTTTACTGTTCGACAAGGACGCATTCGGCAATCTGTGTCTGCGACAGCTTAATAGGGAACCTGTAGAAAAACATTTTAAATGTTGGGAACTGCTAGAGTGAGTCCAGAAACATGGAGTCTAAATGGCAGAAAGAATGGACTTGCAATTACCAAGTCGGAGATTGCCATTTCCCAGAATATTCCCTTTTTTCTGAGGTATGGCAGTCTTGGAGTTTGTATATATACGTTGTGTGGGAGGAACAGTTCCCCACGCCACCATGGGGGACTGCAGGGGGGCTTCCTCCCCTTTAAAAAAAAAAAAAAAAAAAGTTTAAAGGAGAAGAGTGATGTTAGAGATTCATTATGTAGGATTATCTTGTTTTTCTGGCTCATAGGCACTTGGCATTTCAGGTGCCAATATTTCAAAAGTGAGACCAAAAAGAATGTCTGCATGCTTAAATGCTTTTGTAACTCATCACTGAAGTGGGTATACAAACACATATTCTCTTAATATATAAATGTATATGGATATACTACCTCTTAATTTAAAAAATACAGGTTTTCAGGCTTTGTTGGTTTAATGAAAAGAATTTTAGCAACGCTTACTATTATGGATATAATGGGTTTATGGAACAGGATACTTCTAAAGCAAATCTAATAGAAACCTGTTTGTTACTTTCTATTCTTTTCAGATAAAGGCAAATAGGGACTTGATTGATAAACTGCACATTTTTCAGATACTAGTGTTGCCTTGTTAGAAACTGCACTCGGATATTCCTTTTATTTAAGATTATATATTCATGTATTATTAATATAGTAACTGTAGATAAATTTATGGTGAATCTATGGAATAGTTTACCTTGTGCTTCTTGAATGATCATTCTGATCGTATTACATTGTGTTTACAATTTGTCTCCTTCCATTAGAAACCTTTATCTGCGTCTGATTGAAATGATAAAAATCCAAAAAGGTTTCTTGAATGTTAATCAAACCTAAGAATAAATGCAACATTTAAGTGTTTCGCATTTACCATCTTATGTATTCCTGCTTTTGTGAATACAACAGGTTAATGCAAAATGAAATATAAATATTACAAAAAAATATTAAACTCAAATGTTTTCCCATTCATATTCACTCAAAAATGGAGTGTGATGGATCTAGAATTAAACCCAAATCTGCCTTATTCGAGGATTCAGTTCATAATAAGATGAAAAAAATGAACTGTAGCATGAAGTCCACGCACAGTATCAAATGTGTATGAAATGTAATGTTTAAGTGGATCCCTACTCGGAGCATCATACAAAGCTTTTTAGACCAACCTGGTGTGGAATGTGTGTACAAATAAGTATACATTATTACTGCCCTTTACTTTCACTGAAGGTCTGTGTTCAGGCCATCAGGGACTGTATTTTTAAGCATTTGTTAAAATATCACTTAAGACATAGGCACACGTACATTAATAGAAAGTCACATTAACATTTTTTCACGTACATACGTTATACATTGTATGTGTTTTCTTTGTTTATATAACTTTCATGTACTCCAACATTCTTCTTCTTTCGGCTTTTCCTGGTTAAGGGTCACCACAGTGGATCACCTGTCCCCTCATGATTGACAGTGGAGTTTTACGGTGTCTAGTTGCCAGCCCTGCACTCAACCTTCCACAGAAGGCACACACGCACACATTCATGCCTAGGGCCAATTTAGAGTGTCCAGTCCACCTACAGCATGTCTTTGGGATGTGGGAGGAAATCAGAGCACCCGGAGGAAACCGACGTGACCACAGGGAGGACATGCACACTCCGCACAGAAGGCACCCCAGCCGAGGATCGAACCAGAGAACCCCGCTGCACCACTGTGGTCACCCATCATGTACTCCAACATTACATGTCTTAAATCCTGCTTTCCTTTAAACCTCACTCCTACTGAACATAGTTTTAGAAGCATTGTTCCCACAAATTCCATTTATTTGTCTAATTTCTTTCTTTTTGAAAGATCCCATTTCCATTTTTTTCTCTCTCTCCAACAATATTCAGTACTTCTAATACATTTGGTTTAGTCTTTGATTTCCATTTTTAGTAATTGCTTTTTCCATTCAGATCCTGTGTCCAGCTTGAAATAATAATTTCCTTCGTTACCACCATTTGCTCCTTCAATATTTCTAGCAGAGTACTCTTTACAGAGTATTTTAAATATGCCACCTCATTACACTCCCTAAAAACAAAAATTCCCAGTTACCTCTTAACCATTGCACTGCCAACATTTGCCATCTATCTGAGAAAAACTTTGTTGAAGTCTGATTGGGGTATAAAAATACCTTTGAAAACACTTCCAAGCTAAAATCCCAAACCTTCTAGATTGTTGCAAACTTAGGAGCCATGTGCATGTCTTCCATTGTTCCCTTGCAAATTGCTTTTCCAGTCTCTCTTCTCTATCTTTTCTAACCTCCTCT
Source organism: Protopterus annectens (assembly GCF_019279795.1). Taxonomy (NCBI): domain Eukaryota; kingdom Metazoa; phylum Chordata; order Ceratodontiformes; family Protopteridae; genus Protopterus; species Protopterus annectens. Next base: position 1,924,607,096 of record NC_056737.1, on the reverse strand, counting down.
TATTGATCCTTATCATTGCTGGTATACAAGAATTGCATTTTTGTGAGATTGTGCTCATTTATTTAGGGCTTCCCTGTGCCTGGGTTGGACACCTGTGACTACAAGACTTGGATTGCTTCTAAAACCATGTGGACCTATAAAGATGATACATTTTTTTTTTTTTTTTTTTTTTTTGCACTTGCTCTGTCTCAATACTATTCAACACCTGTGCTGCATTTATTTATTTGGTTAAATTTGACTGTTTTTCATCCTGCAGTCAAAGAAATGCCATCTATTTGTTACTGTACTGCTCTTCAGTTCTAATACAGTGTTCTAATAGTTCCTAACTGCCTCTGGTACCACAAAAGCTGTTCTGAGTTTGCCAAAGTTCTCCTGAGTCTGGTAGAATATTTCTAAGTTTTGCAAAGTTTTTCTGTGGTGTTCTCTTACATTGTGCACTTTTTTCTGTATTTTGTTGAACATTTCCCAGGGTTAGTGAACTTATTAACAATGATTCCTGATACTGCAGGAATTCTGACTTTTGTTAAAGCATTTGTTACTGCACTTGAGCTCAAAACCAGTTTATTTTACATTAAGAGGATTCTTTTGCACTCTGATGGGAGCAGAGCTGAATTCAACCCATTCAATTTGGAAACTGCTAGTGAAAGGTTTGATATTTTTATCTGATTGGCCTGAGGGATTAACTGTGTAAAAGTATTTCATTGCACAGATGTAGCTCCCCATACCTTGTAAATAAGCAAACATCTCCAGTTTAAAATCCTTTATAAGAAACACTCTCCATATTCTCCCAGTGTTCACAGCTGCTTGTAAAGTTGCTAGTTTGTGCAGGGGGAATTACCACTGCAGGTCATCTAGCCGGAGCTGTTCAATGTTTGGTGACTTGCCAGAGGTCTGGAAAGATTCTGCTGAAATCCAAGGCATCCACTGCTAAAATCCCAAAAATAAGTGCTTTTTGAGTTTCTCTTTGCACTTTGCTGGCTGTATTTTATCATTTTGCTGATGTTTACTTTATTTTTCTGCACTTTAAAAAACTTTTCTGTTTCGTTAAGTAGCTACTATATAGCATAGACTAGATTCAGATTTGCTGAATCTAGATTGCATTGTTACATTTGAGCACTATTCCACCCATCTTACATTAAGAGGATCCTGCCCACACCGGTTTGGCAGAAGTGCGGTCTGAGCCTCATCTGAGTTGGAGATTACTGGAGGAAGGCTCTTTTTGTGCTTTCCCATTGGTAGATTAGTGTAAAAATGTTTAATTTCACCTGTATTTAAGCCAGCATTTGTAAGCCAACAATGACTTCTATGCAGAGGAGTACACAAATGCTGTATATAACCATCTAAACAACTGTTTAGACTGTGCTGTACCTGACTGGATCCAAACTAGGCCCTCCCAAAAAAACAGGCCACCCTGGTGGTATAAATAGGTTATGTAACAAAATGAAGAAACTGATGCCTAAGATCAAGAGGGAACTTGCCCAGCAGAAGAATGCCTTCCACAGCTTGAATAAGCAAATGAGGTATCTTGTCAAGTTCTCTAAAGCTAGTTATGAAGCTGAAGTAGCATCTCTAGCTAAGGATAATCATAGAGCATTCTTTATCTATGTCCGAAAACTATGTGCTGAACATATAGTGGACAGTACCTCTCATACTGAACCTCAGTAAATGGCCAACCTTCTAGCTGACAGATTTGGTGCAAACTTCACCCCTATGTCCTCACCTGCCCCAAAGCACATCTGACATCAGTCCTCTACATAGCATCTCCAAAGAGCAGGTCATATCCATTCTTTCCAAGGCCAAAATCATGGCCTTTATGGTGCCAGATAATATCCCCGGCTGCTTACTAAACAATCTAAAATAAGAGCTAGTGGAACCACTTGGCACTCTGAGCACTGGCTTTGTTTTAGAAGAATGGAGAACAACAGTAATCCCCTTGCACAAAGGGGGTCCGACCAAACCTGGCAACTGTAGACCCATAAGCCTAACCAGCCTTATCTGCAATGACATGGAAAGAATCATCTTGGATATAGATTACCTTTAAACTCTTGACCGGACTCTGTTTTGCCTCATTAAGGGGTAGCTCATGCTTATTTAACTTGGTGGACGACTTTGAGAATGTCACGGAAGCCCTGGATGAAGGCAAAACCGTACTTACTGTCTATCTTGACATAGCCAAGGCTTTTGACACAATCCCCCATTCAGGTATCATTGAGAAACTCTCCCAGCTGGGGATTAATCCTTGCATCACTAGATGAGTAGCCAGCTGGCTCACCGACAGAACTCGCAATGTCAAAGTTGGGGATTCCACCTCTACCAGTAGACCAGTTACCAGTAGCATATCACAAGGATCTGTGCTGGGCCCTCTACTGTTTGGAATCTATTTCTCAGAAGTCCAAGTGAAAGGTGGCCTATAACTTACCAGGTTTGATGATTGCAAACTGGGTGTAATCATTGAGTCCCCAGACAATGTTAACATATTAGAAAAGGGACTAACAGACAAATGATTGGTGCCAAAGCCACAGACTAAAATTAAATGCAAAAATGTGCATTATTATCCCCTTTGGCAAAGAGAAAGTCCCTGCAAATTTCAATATGGACAGCACCCCACGGAGCTCAAACCCAGTGGCGCAAGATTTGGGAACACGGGTTGATAGCAATTTAAGCTTTGTCATCCATGTATCCACAGTGGTAAGGAAAACCTTCTACATTGCGCATCTCATAAGTAAGAGCATTGCATCCAGGACTAAGGATGTTACAACTCCTCTGTACTCAACACTCATTAGACCACTTAGAGTACAATGCTCCCTCTTGCATATACCTTACTAGACACCTGCAGCAGCTGGAGAGACCACAGAGGTTTCTTCACCAAGAAAATTCAGGGCCTCCAAAATGACCTACATGGGAAGACTGAAAGCCCTACCACTGTACTCTGTATCCTACAGGCTGCTAACGGGTGATTTGTGCCTGGACTAAGAGCAGTCTCTGACCCTGCCCTAGTCGAAATGCTGCACATCCACAAATCAAATGGGACAAGAGTCATTCCCTCCAGGGATCAAAACCTAGCCTGCGACATTAACAGAACATGCTGGAGAGATAGATATGTCTCCCAGAGATTGCTGCTCTTTTGGAATAAATTCCAAACTCACGTGAAGCAGATCTCCTCAATGACGGTATTCAAGCACAACCTAGACAATTGGATTGGAGACCATAAATTCACCCAACCATCTAACAGAGGTCAGTTAGGGGGAACCCTTGTATAAAATGGCTAGGCTTTTAAAGGCCTTAGGCCCGTTAGCCTAGTAATCTCCAATGAACCATGCAATATTTTATGTAACCTACTAATCTGTTTTTTTTTTTTTTTTTGCAATAATGTCTGATATGCTTCCATATCTCTGCTGCAGTATTGATAACCAAAGAGATCTCCTGCCAAGGATCACCCAGCATCTGGCAGTGTATCATCAAAGCCTTTAAATCTTCTAGGCATTGTACATCACACATATGCTCCCCACACAAGGTATAGGGCATAAAGGTGACATACAGATGCGCATGCACAGAACTTCTTTGCCACCAGTCCAAACACCATAAGTTGGTCTGAACGTCCTTCTGCTATGCTGGTTTCAAAGCCATGTTTCAGATAAGTGCCCTACTGGGGTTTATCATCTATTTTTTTTTCCCCTTTAGTGCTGTTGTGTTCATGTCATCCAGAAAGGGAAAACATCAGTGTGGGGCAGAAACCCCATAAAGACTGTCCCAACCAGTCTCTCTTCTGTTTTGATGCTTCCCATGTCCATGCACAATGTTCTATCTGCCAGCCTTTTGTACTTAAGACCCTATGTAGTAGTCTCTCCTCTTTATATACTTACCTGGAAAACCAATATCTTAACCTGTTGGCACAAGGTGCTATGGCACAATCTTCCTTTCCTGAGGATCAGCTGTCTGCCAAAAAAAGGCCCACAAATTTGGGTCTGATAGGGCTGCTGTCCAACCTCACTGGACATCTCTCTGTAGGTTAGTAAAAGCCCAAAGGATTGCCTGGTGGCTGCTTCAGATTTTTCTGCCTCGACCCTGTCAGAGGCTGGCATTGCTCTGACTTCTTTCATGTCCTTGGAGGCTTTACAAACATCTGCTCCTGAAGTTGAGGAGAGCCTTGGGTGATTATAGCATTCTGCATATCCTAATTAGGAAAGAGATTCTTCTACTATGCTTATTGAATGTCACCAGGGCCCTGAATCTCCAAGGGTGTTTTGTGTGGAAGTCCTGCAGAAAAAGAAACTGAAGCATATTTCCCCTGTAGTTAAGGATCCCCAACATGAATGGCAGGATTTTAGTCGGGGGTTATTCAGTGCTTTGATGGCTTTAAAGTCTCCTCAAGAGGTGTCTTTTTCTGCCCCTCCCTGGTCTTCCATTCCTCTTAAAAGACCCAGGGAAATGTATTACTTGGATGATGATCTGGAGTTTAGGGGAAGAGTGCACCTGGCTTACTTTTCTCAAATTCTTTCCCCTTTGGACTACACTTCAGAGGAAGGAGATTCCATCAGTCCAGATTCGCCACTGGAGCAACTTTCCTTTGGGGATACTATTGCCTGCATGATGGATTTTAAGTGGGATTGTTCAAGTCTCTGACATTCAGAAAATGTATTATGAGCTCCTACAGATGGAGTTTCCTAAGCCATCAGCTGTTCCTCATGTTCTGGCTGCCCTTCTGGATACTGTTTCAGCAACTTCTGTAGCCCCTGATTCTCAGTCCTATGACTCAAGAAATATGATAGATTTTACAAAGTGCCTGTGGAGTGTAAATTTCTTTATAAATGCCCTTCTGCTGATGATTCTGTAGTGTTGCTTCTGACAAGCCCCGCAAGTTGTCCTCTACTAAGTTGCTCCCTTCAGTAAGGATAGTAGGGCTATGCAGAGGCTAGGCAAAAAGGCTTGCATTGCTGTCACTTCACCCTTGCATACCATCAATTACGAGACTAATATGACCAGATATGTTTTGTCCCTCCTTTCTCAAGTTTCCAAAGTGGTTTCTGACCTTTCGGAGTCTGAGGGGAAGACTACTGCCCTTTCCCTGTTGGGCTCTACCTCCCAAATTGCTGCACACACTATCGAATGCAGCTATGATGCAGCTGATGCCTACTCCAGGGCTACTGCCTCTGGTTCCATTATGAGGCTTTACTCTTAGCTTAGTCTTCAGGCTTTGCCTGATGACATTAAGGCCAAATTATAGAGTGCTCCTTTGGATAGTAAAAAATCTTTTTGGTGTGGCTGCTGAACTATTCAAATCTCTCCAAGATAAGGGTGTAAAGCCTTGCAGGAGTCAATATATTCTTGTTTCTTCTATTCCCATGTTTCAGTGGTGCTATCACTCCAAGTCTGCTTTTGTTCATAAGCAGTCTTGCCCTCCACCTTAGGAGGGAAGAAGGGTTCTAGACATGTGCTTCATGCTAAGTCTGCCTACTCAGACTCCTATGTCCCAGAAACCTGTTTTCAGGATAAGCGAGGTTTTATTTGACCGTTACCCACTTCCCCTCAGCCAGATTTTCTTGTCCCTCTTTCCCTATCTCTTGCAAATTGGTTGAAGATCACAACAGACTGATGGTTTCTGTCCATTATCAGCCACAGATATTATGGTTTAGAAATCCCTCCCTTCCTTTTAGGGCATTTCTCATCCCCATTAGGAACAGCTTCCTTTTTTCCCAGAGGTGCTCCATTCTTTTTTGGTACAGGGCATCATTTCAAACTGTGCCTCCTGCCCAGGTAGTGAGGGAGTTTTATTCCAGAATGCTTCTGGTTCCCAGAAAAGAGAGCACTTGCAGACTAATTCTGGATCTTAACCAGCTCAACACCTTTCTGAAGATTCCTTCCTTTTGAATGCTGTCTCTTCAGACTTTTTCCCCCTTATACCTCAGGCCTTTCTGGTCTCTCTGGATCTCAAGTATGCCTGTCTTTACATCCCCTTTTCAGGAAATGTTTACATTTCTGTTTCTTCCTTACATTTTCAGTTCTCTACTTTATCCTTTGTCCCTTCTACTGCCCAAGGGTATTCACCAAATGCCTTACTCCCATCCATTGCATTCTGCAGGATGCGAGGAGTTCACATCTTTCCCTGTGTAGGTGATCTGCTCATTCAAGCTTTTCCCCCCTGATGCTCTGCTTCAGGATCTCAAGTTCACAGTTTCCCTCTTAGTCTGGGGTTCACCATAACCTTCCAGAAATCTGCTCCGATACCTTCTCATGATCTTGTTTTCCTCTTTTGCAGGTTTCAGACCATTCTTATGCTGACATTTCTGCCTGCCCCAAGTCTCTGTCTCTCGCTGCCTTTTTCAAGTCTCTTATTCCCCTGGCTTCAGTCATGGCCAGGGAATTTCTCAGGGTTCTCAGGTTCATAGTTTCCAGCATTCCCATGCTCCCTCTAGTCAGGCTCCACATAAGAAGGCTTCAGTGGTACCTCAAGTCAGTGTGGCTCCAACATTGCCACCCCCTGGACTTCCCAGTACCCTTCCCTCCCTGTCCCAAGCTCCAGCTTCAGTGGTGGATTCGTCAACTTTCTCTCAACCTTGTTCCTTTTCAAGCTCAGTCCTGACCAAGCTCTTCAGACGCCTCAGACAGGAGATGGGGTGCTTTCATTATTCTCCTCACGGTTCAGGGTCTCTGGCCTCTTTATCAGAGGTCAGACTGCATCAATATAAAGGAGATGTGAGCTCTGCTTTTGGCTCTTCATATTCTCTTTCATCCCAGGCCCCTCAGAATTCTCACAGATAATACCACAGTGATGTGGTATGTGGTATTTCAACAAGCAAGGAGGTCATCTTCTTTCGGCTGTTCCTGTTAGGGGTCACCACAGCGGATCATCTGTTTCCATTTCTTCCTGTTCTTTGCATCTTGCTCTGTCACACCAACCACCTGCATGTCCTCTCTTACCACATTCTTAGACCTTCCTCTTTTCCTGTTACCTGGTAGCTTCATCCTTAGCATCTTTTTCACAATATACTCAGCATCCCTCCTGAGCACATGGCCAAACCAACATAATCTTGGCTCTCTGGCTTTGTCTCCAAACCTTCCAACCTGGACTGACCCTCTAATATACTTATTCCTGATCCTGTCCACCCTCATCACACCCAGTCCAAATCTTAACATCTTTAACTTTGCCACATCCAGCTCGAACTCCTGTTTTTTTGGTTCAGTGCCACTGTCTCCAATCCATATAACATAGCTGGTCTCACTACCCTCTTGTAGACCTTCCTTTTCACTCTTAGAGGTTCTCATCTGTCACAAATCACTCCTGGCACTCTGCTCCACCCACTCCATCCTGCCTGTACTCTCTTCTTTGCCTCTATTCCACACTCACCATTTCTCTGAACTATTGATCCCAAGTATTTAAACTCCTCCACCTTCGCCACCTCTACTCCTTGTATCCTCACAATTCCTCTATCCTCCCTCTCATTCACACACATATATTCTGTTCTAATCCTACTGACCTTCATTCCTCTTCTCTCTAGAGCTTATCTCCATCTCTCCAGGGTCTCCTCCACTTGTTCCCTACTATCACTACAGATCACAATGTCATCTGCAAACATTATAGTCCACGGGGACTCCTGTCTGATCTCGTCTGTCAACCTGTCCTTCAATGCAAATAAGAAAGGGCGCAGAGCTGATCCTTGATGTAATCCCACCTCCACCTTAAACGCATGCATCACTCCCACCACAGACCTCACCGCTGTCACACTACCCTCGTACATATCCTGTACCACTCTTACATACTTCTCTGACGCTCCCGACTTCGTCATACAGTACCACAACACCTCTCTAAGCACCCTATCATATGCTTTCTCTAAGTCTTCAAAAACGCAATGCAACTCCTTCTGACCTTCTCTATACTTCTCCATCAACACATTGCATCTATAGTGCTCTTTCCTGACATGAAACCATACTGCTGATCACTAATAATCACGTCCCTTCTTAACCTAGCTTGTACTACTCTTTCCCATAACAAACAAGGAGGTACAAGGTCTTATCTTTGCAGACTGCGGACTACCTGTTCAGGTCTAGCTGTCCAGTATCAAGTGACTCTTCAGGCTGTTTACATTTCCTTGAGAAATAGTCTAGTTACAGACTCTGGTCCAGTCAGTACACAAGCTGGCAAATTGATGCTTCAGAGAGATGCGTTTCTGGGCATTGTCCATTGGTGGGGTATTCCTCAGGTGGATCTTTTTGCCTCCTCTCTGAGTAGACAACTTCCTCTTTTTTTTGTTCCAGAGTCCCAGGTCCTCTGCCTTGGAAAGTATATGCCCTATTTTTCCCCTGGAAAGGGGTGTTTCTGTATACCTTTTCTCCATTTCTTCTCTTACCAAGAATCTGTAACAAGATCAGGCAGGCCTCTCCCAAAATCTTGCTAGTGATTCCCTTTTGGCCCAGACAGCATTGGTTCCCCCCTTCTTTCATAATTGTCCAGAAGCAATCACAAGTTACACCAGTTGGATCTTCTTGCACAAGACAAAGGGTCTCTCATCCATCCTCACTTGTCCACTCTACCACTGATGCTGTGGGTGATGCCTCTGTTCTGAGGATGTGCTTTGGGTTTTGCAGGAATCAAGGGAAACCCACTACCAGGAAATCTTATCTATCCAAATGGAAAATATTTTCTGTCTTGTGCCTCTCTTGCCATCAGGATCCTCTGTCTGTGGGTTCCTGTAGTTCTCTCTTGTTTGTGTGATCTGCTCCATGCTGGTTTAGCATGTTCTTCAGTTAAATATCACTTGTCAGCAACTTCTGCTCATCTGGCCTTGCATCCTTCTTTGGCCTCTAAATTTGAAGTCAAGCAGTTTCTTAAAGGCATCCTTCATATTAGGACTCCCCGGAATCCTATTCTGCCTTCTTGGGACCTCAGCTTTGTTTTTAAAAATTTGACTTGGGCTCCTTTTCAGGTTGCTTCAGCTTCCTTACATCATCTTAGACTGTTCTCCTTTTGGCTCTCACTTCAACCAAGAGAGCCACTGAATGTTAGGGACTCATGGCCATTCCTCCTTTCCTAGTTTTCCATAGAGACGGGGTGACTTCTAATCCTCCTTATATGCCCAAGGTGGTTAATGAGATTTCCTTTAATCGGTCTATTCGTCTTCCCTCCTTTTTACTTTATGCACAGTCTGTCAGTAAGAAGGTTATTCACACTCTGGGTTTGCGTAGACAACTCTGATATTGTTTGGGCAAAACTGAAGTTATTCATAATTCTGAGCAGCTTTTTGTCTTTATCCCAGGTCTTTGGGTATGGCTGTTTGTAAGCAAACCATCTCTTCCTGGATTTCTAAGGACATTCTTTCTGTTTTCATGGAAAATGTCGTTCCTCATCAGTAAAGGCTCATTCAGTCAGGGTTGTTGCCTCCACTACCGCTTTTTCAATGGGCTGGACACCAGTTTCATCTTTGAGGCTGCAACTTGATCATCTTTTCATACTTTTTACTAAGCACTACAAGCTGGATGTTATTTCCAGGCCCAGAGCTGGCTTTGCCAGAGCCATCTTACATGGGTTTCTGGAGGACTATTCTGTGCCGCCATCCTCTCAGGCTTCCTTTTGAGTTTTTATAGTTTCCCTTTAGTTATGAATACTGGAACAGTGATCTAGAAAGACATAGTACAGTTGTGTAAAATCTTACAGTAAGAGTAGATGTCTCTCTTCACTGTTGCAGTATTCACGCACACAGACACACACACACACACACACACACACACACACACACACACACACACACACACACACACACACACACTCCTGCCCACAATGCTTTAGCCTTGTCCTTTTTTACCCTACTGGCTGAGACTGTTCTCCTTTTCCTCCTCCTGGATGCAATTGATTTTTCTTGTCCCTAGGGACGTTCCTTTCCTCCAGGGACTTTTCCAGTTGTGTGCATCCACATCTCATCTTTATGCTGTATGCATTGCATGTGGAGCATGCATTTGATGTACAACACTAGTTCTAAAGACTATGGTATACTGAGTGGACATTGGGCTGTCCTTGGCAGGAGATCCCTTTGGTTATGAATGCTGTAACAGTGAAAAGGACATTTACTGTTTGTGTAAAATGTTACATGACTGTACATTCTAGATTTCACTTAAAACTCTACCAGAACAGGTCTTTTTAAGACGCCTCTGTCCCTTTCTCTTTGCCTATACTCTAAATCCCTGATTGGACTGCATGCTTGAGACTGCCTTGCCTAACAGTTTTCTTTCTCCCTCTAGTTGTTTGATCCCAATGCCTTGGTTTCTTTGCTAGTTGTCACCAGTACAACTCATTGCCCTCTTGACTGTTTTCTGTACCCCTACTTAGTCATCCCTATGGGCAAAATGTCCTTTCACCATTCACATGTTGACTTATTTCTTCCCCCTCTGCAATTTTAGGAATATAATAGTCTGTATGGTGGTGGTGAAATACCTTCATCCAAAATCCCACACTCCTGTTTTCTTGAACCCTCCCTCCACTTCATCATCCCATTCTGCTTTGAATTGTAACCACCTACTTGTGTTACATATATAAGCCTTAACTGTGTAGCTTCAAAAATATCCCTTCAAATCAGTTAATCCTAAGACACCTTATTCTACTGGGAAGATGAATTTATTCCACCTAACTCTTGCCTTCTTTCCTTCTCCGATAAATTCCTTCAAGTCTTTATTATTGACCACAACTTTTTCTCTGGCTGATAAAAATTTACCTGAGCTGTATATAAAACTAAAGGGACTAAAAGCATTTTTACTGTTTGTTTTTTACTATCCATATTCATAAACAGAAGCAGATAATCTCAGGTTTTCCCTGTGCAGTCTCAATTCTAACTCTATTTTTGAAGCTGTTCTTGTGAAGCCTGTCTTACTGGCTCAGCAAGCCTTTTCTTCATTTCAGTTTTTAATTTTTGTAATTTGTTTTTCAGTTCATCTGAATACCTAGTTAAAGCTACTGTTTTTTTCCCCAGCCTTTTGTTTGAATTGATATATTCCTTTCGTGTTTCGTTTATTTTAATCACATCTGAGTGCATTTCATTTATTTTTCCTTTAAATTAGTGGAAGCCTTCTCTTAAACCAAAGCTGAAGCTTGAACTGCTTTTGGCCAAGTAGCTGAAGGATCCTCCACAGCTAGTGTTTTTTTTTTCTCCTTTTCTGGTTGATTTTCTTTCAGTTTCTCCAACTTTCTTCTTTGCTAGCATCCAGGCAGTGTATTTTAACTGAATTTTATCCAAGTAGGTTTTAATGACGCACTTGTTTCTATTTTGCTGTTTTCAAACTGAGGGTTGAAATGAAGCTGTTTATCAACATGCAGCCATCTTCCTCAGTCCAGGACTACATTAACAGATAACAGTAAACCTGATGTGCTGGTTAATATGGTACAAAATCTTGGCTCTCTAAATTCGTTATCTTCTGCATAGACATTGACAAATCATATTTCATATATTGTAGCTAGTGCAAATTGCCTTACATATTCTGCTTTTGTAAATCCTTTTTTGTTGATAAATATAGACAGCCATTATATTGTCAAACAGGCTTAGCTTCTAGGAACGTATACATATAGAAATAGCATCTGTGGAATAGCTTCTAGGCAATGTGGTTTGGACAACATAAGATGACTGTCCTATAAAATGCCAGAAATCATATAAATTCATGATTGTTAAAAGGAAATAAAAGTATGGGGAGGTATTGGTTTGCTGTTGGCTGGTAACTAATAGAAAACTGCTCACTCACTTTGACACATGTAAATTAAGCAAATTATTTCATCCAGTGGAATTAATCTGCTCATTCCAGTCAGGACTTGCATTTTCTAGCCAATTATAATGAATGTCTCCCCCTTTCTCAGTATCACAAAATTGTATATATTTGAACTAGACAAATTAACATGGATTGTACTAGTTCTGATGAAGCTGATTGTAGAAAATGCTCATCTGAATAAAGCTTTTTTTCAGAAACAGTACTGGAGAAGCATGCTCTAAAACCTGATTTTTATTTTTATTTGTTATAACCCATTAGTTTGGTTACCAAAGAAACTAATACCATCAAAACTTTGTGCCTTTGCTCTCAAACTAATCTCTCTAGATTTCTGTTTTTGTCCTGGCTAAAGCCTGCTGATGCCACCGGGTTGGTTTAATGTAACTAGAGTGACTACAACTATTTAGGACCTGTAGCTTTATTTGGATCTTTGCATTTGTTGTGCAAACAGGTATAATTAGAATTTTTGTTAAACTTTTCACAGATCAAACATCCAAAAAGAGTTGCTTATGGCTATATGATGATAATATAACAGAACACAAATGCTGCTCATACTAAGTGTTAAACTTCTACAGCTTCCAAGATATGAGAGCCAGTTTGTCTATTTACAGTGCAGTTAATGTAGATGTGAATATACAGAGGTATCATTATAAAGTACTACTTGCACTTTATTTTATGACATTTATTATTCATAAGATATTTACATTTTTCGCTTGTCTTTTTAAATTGCTTCAGAAAAGGTTGAAAATTGTAATGTTTAGGTAAGCTAAGCTGGTTGAGCTATAACTTCAGCTTTTCACTTTGAAATGTTACGTTTTGAACTTAGGAATATTTGTTTTTCAGGACTTCCAAGATGGCTGCACACTGATTAGCAGGTTGACTTCACCTCTCCCAGTGTGAAAATAGAAACTTAGAAACAGCCTGTGATATTCTCAGCTTGAGTGGTTACGGTTTAGTAAGTGCACTGCCTGGATGCCAGCAAAGAAGAAACTGAGAGCTTGAAAGAAAATCAACTAGAAATAAAGAATCCTGGAGTGTGATAAAAATTAGCTCAAGCTCCAGCTTTGGTGCAACACATGGCTTCCAGTAATCTTGAGGAAAAAATAAGTCAAACTTGTTCAGAGCTGATTAAGTAAAAAACGTATGGAATATAACAGCACAAATAAAAGACTGGAAAGTGGAAGAAGCTTTAAACATGTATTCAGATGAGCTGAGAAAACTGCAAAAATCATAGGCTGAAATGAAGAAAAGGGTATCTCAGTAGGAGAGTTCTCAAGATGAGATGTTTAAAATAATGGTAGAATTTGAAGAAAGAGTATATAAGAAAAATCTGAGATTTTCTCCTGTACTAAAACTAGAAGGAACAGATTGTATTAATTTTATAAAGGCACAAATAAGCAACAGGACTGGTATTCCATAGTCGGAACTGTTAGTTGAAAGGGCATACCATGTGTATGCTTCAAATCTAGCCATGAGGAAGCAGCTAAGATATTTTTAGTACAGACACAAACCTACCAGCAGAAAGAGTTGATCCTGACAAAACTGTGGTTAAAGGGCAAAGTATTAAAAGTATAGTGTTTGTGGAAAACGATTATTCACTGTACACCAGGTAGAAGAGAAACAAATGCTTTCCACTAATCAGGAAGTGTCAATAGGCAGGTGTGAAATTCAGGATGCTGTATCCAGCTGTCTTCAGAATATTTTTCCACTGAAGGATCGGTCATTTTTTGATGCAGTACAGGCTAAGGAGGAAATGCAAAAGTTTATCCAACAAAAAGTGCGCCACAAGTATAAGCGGACTCTGCATCTCATTCTTCTGATAAAATACACTGATAGACTTTGCTAGTGAAACTTTTTCCAGTGTCAACCAAAGCAAATGGAAGCAAGTGCTGTATAGTGAGACCAAAAACAGGAAGAATTCAGCACAAGTAGCTCAACGAAGTGCACCACACGTTTGTTTAGAGTCAGCACACCATGAGGATGAAAACATAAGTGCTTATATCCACAAGTACGTTTTCGTCTAACGCAGACTTCTTCAGATGCACAAATGAATGTGGCTCATAAAAAAAGCAGTTTAAATACGTTTTCTTAGGTAGTGCCCCTCCACTCACATTATAGCTAATTAAAATGTGAACTAGTAAAAACTAAACAAATCACTTAAAATTGACAATATAAATGTATAAAACACATATAAAAACATTTAAAACTTAAAATATGAATGCATTGTGAAAAAATATTGAATAAATGTATTAAAATCGGTCACAAAGTGAACATCAACTACTAAAAATCAAATGCTAAAACTCCTCCTAGTGGCCATTCTTAAGAAAACATTTCATTCCATGAATTAAAACTGAAACAAGTTGTATGAAGCTTTTTTGTGTGGTATATCCTGAAATACTATTTAAACAAAAACATTTTTACAAGAGTGTATTATAACCTGGCAGCATGTAGTTTTAAAACTGGAGCTTGAGAAATATAATACACTCTTGTAAACATTTTTTTGTTTAAATGGTATTTCAGAATATCTTCTTCTTTCGGCTTTTCCCGGTTAGGGGTCGCCACAGCGGATCACATGTTCGCTCATGATCACACAAAAAAGCTTCATACAACTTGTTTCAGTTTTAATTCATGAAAGTAAATGTTTTCTTAAGAATGGCCACTAGAGGGAGTTTTAGTATTTGATTTTTAGTATTTGATCACTTTGTGACTGATTTTTAATATGATATATTTATTCAATATTTTGTCACGGTCATTTTAAGTTTTAAATGTTTTAATATGTCTTGTATACATTTATATTGTATATTGTCAATTTTAAGTGATTTGTTTAGTTTTTACTAGTTCACATTTTAATTGGCTGTAATGTGATTAGAGGGGCACTACTTAAGCAAAAGTATTTAAACTGAGTTTTTGAGTCACATTCATTCATGCATCTGAAGAAGTCTGTGTAAAACAAAAACTTAGTTGTGGATATAAGCATTTGTTTTCATCCTCATGGTGTGCTGACTCTGAATAAACCTGTGTGCTGCACTTCGTTGGGCTACTTTTTCCATTGTTCCAAAGGAAAATGCTTGAGAGATGGAGAAAAGAACAGGAGTTGACCAGAAGAATTTGGGTGTACCTTGAAATTAAATCAGAATCTGTTGATGGGGATGAACGGGAAGATGACCAGCAACATGAAGTCAGTGAATAAATATGAGACTGCAGAGCATTAATTATACTTGTGAAGTACAGCTGTATACGAATAAGTGGAAAGAGTATGCTTTTGTTTACTGTTACTTTATGGGGAACTGAAAATAATTTGCCTCACTTAATGTCATTAATGCTTGGAAGGGGAAGACTGTGAGGGGAGAGGGAGGAGGCCAAAAAGGTAACCATGAGTAAAAATTTGTTAACCGTATTTCTATGAATCTTTTCACAATATAAATTACACATTTGTTATTAAAATATTTTTTAGTTGTATCTGATAAGGTTACCAAAGTAAATAGATGCCCCCCCACCCTTTTCTTCCCCTTCTCTTTTCTCCTTTTTTTGGCATTAGGAAATGTAGACATTGCTGTACAAAACAAGAAGGAAAGCTATACAAAAGCATGTTTAAGTCAATAGGCTGTAATCTTGGATTGGTGAAGCATGGGGTGTAAAAAATACAAAGATCATAGTATATGTAGAGCTTGCATATGTGAATGTCTTTATTAAGACACTTGGCTTAATCTAAGTAAATATGAGAACACCAAATATAGTTAAGTTTTCCTTTAAGCAACACGTTTCAGCTAGTCTTTCAGGCTGCAGCAGAGGACTACTTTTTTTTCTTGTGTTTCTTTGGAGACAAGTTGATAATAGAGCAATAAATTGAAGAAAACTGGTTTCTTCAAGGCTAAACGTTAATGATTTCATAAAATTTTTACATGGGTGATAAAGATAAAATAAATGAATGGGCATCAATTGCTTTAAATAGAAGACTGGCAATAATGTGTCTTAGCATGCATAACCTCACTTTCAGGTTAATTCGGGCTGGTCTTAGCAAGCTGTCTGTTCACCACAAGTCTTCCTATTAGGAGTATTAAACTTAATTATTTGAAGATATAAATAGCTCTTTGCATTCATATTAAATTAACAGGTTATGGGGGTGTTCTGGGGGTTTGTGTGATTTTTTTGTTTGAGGATTTTTATTAAAACAAAAATCCTTGTAAAATGTAAAGTTTCCAATGTTAATGATAAGAAAAAACTGTATAAAGGATTAACCTGACAAACATTAAGTGGTGTATCACAAAAGCTGAAAATAGACATTTAAAAAGCTGCCATGTATAAAATGTGGGAATAATGTTTTTTTACCATAATGGGAACACTTTCCATAATGTCCTGGAATGTAAATGGTCTCTCAGGTATAGTCAAAAAGGAAAGATTAATCATATTAAGAAATAGAGTGCAAATAGCAATGCTACAGGAGACACATTTGGAAAGAACTGAGCATGTTAATTTGATAAAGGATTTCAGGTTGGATATTTTGCAGAATATCAGTTTTTCTTCGCTGAAGGTTGAACGTCGAGCTGGCACCTCTGCGTTCGTGAAAATCTACTTCCAATCATTAGCGGACTGGAGTTCTGCTGTGGCAACCCCTAACTGGGAAAAGACAACAACAACATCAGTTGTTTTTCTTTAGGCTTTTCCTGGTTAGGGGTCGCCACATCAGAACTCCGGTCTGCTAATAATTGTCAGTCGATTTTCATGGTGCCAAGGTGCCAGCCCGACGCCCAACATTCAACGAAAGCATGCCCATTCACGCACGTCTTTCGAACGCCACTCGACCACGGGGAGGACATGCAGACTCCACACAGAAGGCGCTCCAGCCAAGACTCAAACGGGTGAACCTCTTGCTGTGAGGCGACAATGCTACCGCTGCACCACCACGGCTTATCTATTTTGCAGAATATCAGTGACAAAGGAAAAGAGGAGTACTTGTATTAATTGATAGAGGAGCTCCAGCAGTGATAGAAGAGGGAGAAAAAAGAGATGATGGCAGATTTGTATTAGGGGCTACTGGCAAGAAATGAGGATTAACACTGGAATGTATTTATATTCCACTTAAAACTGCTATTATGGAGCTTAAAAATGGGAGAAATAATCAGATTTCAACAGGGAATATTACTCTAGGTGGAGGCTGGAATTTGATTTGTAACAATGAGGATGCACTTGAACCCAGCCACTGGGGATGCACAAGCCAGTGCATTTCTTTGTGCCGGTCCCAAGCCCGGATAAATGGGGAGGGTTGTGTCAGGAAGGGCATCCGGCATAAAACTTTGCCAAATCATTTCATGCAGTCACCAGTAAATATTTCCATACTGGATCGGTCGAGGCCCGGGTTAACAATGACCGCCACCAGTACTGTTAGCCAACAGGGTGCTGGTGGAAATTGAGCTACTGTTGGCCGAAGGAGGAGAAAAGGCGGAAGGCATGGCTGAAGGCAGGAAGAGAGGAGAAAGGCTAGGACTGTGGAAGTGAGGGTCGGAACTTTGAATGTTGGCAGTATGACTGGTATAGGGAAAGAGCTTGCTGATATGGACAGAAGGAAGGTTGGTATATTGTGTGTGCAAGAGACCATATGGAAGGGGAGTAAGACTAGGTGCATCGGAGGTGTGTTCAGATTGTTTTATCATGGTGTGGATGGGAGGAGAAATGGCATAGGAGTTATTCTGAAGGAACAGTATGCGAAGAGTGTTTTTAAGGTAAAGAGAGTGTCAGAGTGATGTTTATGAAGCTGGAAATTGATGGTGTAATGATGAATGTTAGTGCATATGCTCCACAAGTTGGGTGTGCAATGGATGAGAGAGAAAACTTTTGGAGTGAATTGGATAAAGTGGTGATGACTGTACCCAGGGGTGAGAGAGTGGTGATTGGAGCAGATTTCAGTGGGCATGTTGGTGAAGGGAACAGAGGGGATGAGGAAGTGATGGGTAGGTATGGTGTTAAAGGAAAGCAGAAGGTCAGATGATAGTGGAATTTGTGAAAAGGATGGACATGGCTGTGGTGAATACATATTTTAACAAGAGGGAGGAGCATAGGGTGACGTACAAGAGTGGAGGAAGATGCACACAGGTGGATTGTATCTTATGTAGGAGGGCCAGTTTGAAGGAGATTGGAGACTGTAAAGTGGTGACTGGAGAAAGTGTAGTTAGGCAGAATAGGGTGGTGGTTTGTAGGATGACGTTGGTGATCCAGAAGAGGAGGAGTGTGAGGGCAGCACCAAGGATCAAATGGTGGAAATTGAAAAAGGGTAATTGTGAGGTGGAGTTCAGGGATTAGTTAAGACTGTCACTGGGTGGCAGTGAAGAGTTACCAAAATAGCTGGGTAACTACAGCAGAGCTAGTAAGGGAGACTGCTAGAAAGGTGCTTGGTATCACATCGAGACAGAGGAAGGATGACGAGGAGACATGGTGGTGGAATAAGTAAGTACAGAAGAGTATACAGGCAAAGAGGTTGGCAAAGAAGTGGGATTGTCAGAGAGATGAAGAAAGTAGACAGGAGTATAAGGAGAAGAGGTGCATGGCAAAGAGAGAGGTGGTGAAGGCTTAAGGATAAGGCATATGAAGAGTTGTATGAAAGGTTGGACACTAAGGAGGGAGAAAATGACCTGTACCGATTGGCTAGACATAGGGACCGAGCTAGGAAATATGTGCAGCAGGTAAAGGTGATAAAGGATAATGAGGGAAACACTCACAAGCGAGGAGTGTGTTGAGGAGATTGAAAGAGTACTTTGAGGGGTTGATGAATGAAGAGAATGAGAGGGAGAGAAGGTTGGATGATGTAGAGATAGTGAATAATGAAGTACAATGGATTAGCAAGGAGGAAGTAAGGATAGCTTTGAAGAGAATGAAGAATGGAAAGTCTGTTGGCCCAGATGACATACCAGTGGAAGCATGGAGGTGTTTGGGTGAAATGGCAGTGGAGTTTTTTAACCAGATTGTTTAATGAAATCTTAGAAAGTGAGAGGATGCCTGAGGAATGGAGAAAGTGTTTTGGTACCAATTTTTAAGAGTAAGGGTGATGTGCAGAGCTGTAGTAACTAGAGAGGGATTCAATTGATCAGTCACAGCATGAATTTATGGGAAAGAGTAGTGGAAGCTAGGTTAAGAAGGGGCGTGATGATTAGTGAACAGCAGTATGGTTTCATGTTGGGAAAGAGCACTACAGATGCAATGTTTGCTCTGAGAGCGTTGGAGAAGTACAGAGAATGTCAGAAGGAGTTGCATTGTGTTTTTGTAGACTTGGGGAAAGCACATGACAGGGTGCCTAGAGAGGAGTTGTGGTATTGTATGAGGAAGTCAGGAGTGTCAGAGAAGTATGTAAGAGTGGTACAGTATATGTATGAGGGTAGTGTGACAGCAGTGAGGTCTGCGGTGGGAGTGACGGATGCGTTTAAGATGGAGGTGGGGTTACATCAAGGATCAGCTCTGAGCCGTTTCTTATTTGCATTGGTGAAGAACAGGTTGACAGACTAGATCAGACAGGAGTCCCCGTGTACTATAATGTTTGCAGATGACATTGTGATCTGTAGTGAGAGTAGGGAACAGGTGGAGGAGACCCTGGAGAGATGGAGATATGCTCTAGAGAGAAGAGGAATGAAGGTCAGCAGGACTAAGACAGAATATATGTGTGTGAATGAGAGGGAGGATAGAAGAATGGTGAGGATGCAAGGAGTAGAGGTGGTGAAGGTGGATGAGTTTAAATACTTGGGGTCAATAGTTCAGAGTAACGGTGAGTTTGGAAGAGGTGAAGGAGAGTACAGGCAGAATGGAATGGGTGGAGAAGAGTGTCAGGAGTGATTTGTGACGTACGAGTACCTGTAAGAGTGAAAGGGAAGGTCTACAAGAGGGTAGTGAGACCAGCTATGTGTTATATGGGCTGGAGACAGTGCCATTGACAAAAAGGCAGGAGTTTGAGCTGGATGTGGCAGAGTTAAAGATGTTAAGATTTGCACTGGGTGTGACGAAGGTGAACAGGATTAGGAATAAGTATATTAGAGGGTCAGCCCAGGTTTGAAGGTTTAGAGACAAAGCCAGAGAGTCAAGATTACGTTGGTTTGGACATGTGCTGAGGAGGAGGAGGAGATGCTGAGTATATTGGGAAAAAGATGCTAAGGCTGAAGCTACCAGGTAACAGGAAAAGAGGAAGGCCTAAGATGAGGTTTATGGATGTGGTGAGTGAGGACATGCAGGTGGTTGGTGTGACAGAGCAAGATGCAGAGGACAGGAAGAAATGGAAACAGGTGATCCGCTGTGGCGACCCCTAACTGGAACAGCTGAAAGAAGATGATCAGGATGCACTTGATCCTTTGAATTATCCTGGATATGGCTACTACTTCTAGGTCATTAATCCCTCCTAGTTTCCAAACGTATCCTCCTCCCATTTCATATACCAGTTTTGACTCCTACTTTCAAAGTGCAGCCTTTGCCTATTGTTTACTTTATCCCCTTGATGCTTGTAAATCATATGTCTTCCAATAAACAGTTGGCTTTCTCATTCTCCAGTGGTGGTAGAGCTAATTGAGAGGCGCCATCATCCAATCAGCCATTAAAGATTTTCTACTTTATACCTAACTGTTCTTACTCGGCAACTGACATGCATGCTAGCAGATGTAAGAGCCTGTAATGCCGTTCCCTTTTAACATGCACATTCCTGCAAATGATTCATGAAGGCTACCACACAAACACTTCTTGGCAGGGCCAACAGAATATCCAGTTTGTTGCTACATACCATGCACTGTTCTGTCCACTAGGCACCAGTATTGCAGTAAGTTGTGCCACCTGCCTCCTATTAGAATGGATGAGCTCCCATCAGCCACTCCCTCTCATTCTCTTTTGTCTGTCTCCTCCAATACCCGAAAAGCTGTTTGTTCGTGGGTCATAGGACTTTATCCTTCTATGTTATCTTGTTGCCCTTCTTAACATGATCAGCTGCTGTTTGTGTACCCATCTACCCAAATCTCAGACTTCATTCTGACATTTTAACAGCCAGAATTCTCTTACTTCAAGTAGACTTGCCATTTACAGATGCTCAAGTGTCACATTTTGAGCTTAGAATTCCAACTATATAGGTAAGCTGTATCAGTGGGTCTTTACATGACTGGCAGGATAGTAAAGAACTCCATTTTATTAATTCAAGAAAAAAATAGTATAAGAGAACGTCAGTAAAAAGGGGCAGTTTTTTGCATGTGTGGTTAAATGTCATGTAATTTTGATGTATGACTTTAATTATTATAAGCATTTCTTTAAATACATATTACTGCTATTATCATCACATTAAAAATAATGAGACTGAATTACTGCTCAGAGTCTCACTCATTCTCCTTGACAGACTTACAGATTTGCTCGAGAAGGTGAGTTACCACTTTTGAAGTGCAATGGTACATGTGAACTAATTATGCTTTGAAATTGTGAAGCTACAGTTATGAAGTAAGGAATCTTAAAAGGTAGTAGGCTGAGATTGCTTTTATGCAAATAGTGTTTTATGGAGCCTTCTGTGTTAGGCCATCATAAATCTACTTGAAATCTCATCTGCCATAGATAAGATTTCTAGGGACTGTCCAGGTAACATACAAGATTGCTGTGTGTTACAAAAATCTTGTAAACATTTGACAGTGTTTACTACTGCCGATAGAGGAACACTACAGTTCTTAGTACACCCTTTTTGCAAACATGTATTTTAAGGAGCTGTGCATTGAGCCCAGGTTATTGTCACTAGACACCATTTCTTAGCCTCTCTATTTTGAGAATTTGCTATAGTTATGAACTCTGCAAATGTGTTCCTTTGATTTTTGTGGCCTAGAAGATTCTGCTGAGCTGGTGTCCTCACTGATAACTTTGATAGTGCTTCCCACTGAAATAATGTATTTGGGTAAATTGATGTAGAAGTAACCTTAGTGTCACTGACTGGGGAATGGCCACCACTAAGACTGGTGCAGTGTACCCAGCAGCACCTGTATCCTCAAAGGTACCTCTTCTCCACAACACATAAGTAACAATGACCGAAGAATAGCCTACACAACAGTGGTGTGTTCAAGAATGGCACATGACTGCTTCACACCTTCATAGTATATCTGAAAATGACATTGAGGAGTGGCTTATACTGAGGTGGGTGTGTCTGTGAATGACATCAACAGGTGAGTGGCTCACACCAAGTAACACTGAGGAGTGTCTTGCACTGAAAATGTGGTTCACACCATGATGCATCTTTGAATGACACCAAGGTGCTGTTACATTGAGATTGTGCATCAAGCAGAAGCATTGATTGAAAAATACATGTCTGAGTGGTTCTGATTCAGGACTGGCTTCCACTAATGTGATCTCCTAAAGTAATACTGGTGCCATTGAGAAAGTGTCACTGACACTAACAGATGACCCCCACAGAGATATGGTGTCTCCTTCAAGCTGTACCACTGTCCCCAACAAATAGAGCAACAACAGAGAAGCAAAGTAAAATATAAATGAATGAAATTTGGCCTCAGAACTGTCTAGCAAAATAAACCCTGCTGCTTTAGGATATGGCCCAGTCCAGCCAAAACCAGATAAGTTACACACCAACAGCTGCAGAGTAGGATTAAACCCTCCACATCTTACTATGAGCTGGGTGCCTTGCAGTGCTAGCTTAACCACAGTAATGCTAATTTGAACAACATGTTGCACATGCACACTCCTGCACTCAGTGTGTACCTAGGTGGGTGTGTAAGCACAAAAGTATACAGTATTTTTGGTTAGTAATGCCTTGCAATACCTTTCTGTGCTGCAGCCCGTTTCCGGTTTTCACAGTAGATATGGCTAACAACCAGAAACAGTCTATTACAGTAATTACCATTCATTTTACCATGTTAAAAAAAAAAAAAGACACACAAACTGAAAATCAATGACCTAAGGTAGTTTATAGCTGCATTCTCACTCATTAACAGATGGATTTTGAAAGTTAATAAGCTACTGGCTTTTGAAATTAATTTAAATAAAATGCTTTTCTTAAAGAAATTAAAATGTACAGTTTGAAAAATTAAGTCCCAATGAAAAAAGTTCCCAGGACCAATGATAATTTTAATATATTAAGTTATATCAGTGACACTTCAGTATTTAGTAGCAACTGTGTGGGGCAGGTCTAAAATATGCATACACTGCACAGGGAAGGCAGAGTCATAGAGGAAGAAAATGAAGAGGGGTTAAGGGAGTAGTAACAGTAGTGGAAAACTGAAAAGGAGCAAGAGGATGGGTAGATTCAAGTAAAGTACCAAGAAATTACTTTGAGGGGGAAATTTATGGGTTGGAGATTATGGAGATGTGATACGTATAGGTATAAAGAAAGCTGTTAGCTGCTTTTCGAGTATTGGAGGAGCATGTCCATGAATAGGACAAATGTGTTTATATTTTCTGTTGAAAAAGTATGGGGTAAAATTTTTATTCTGCAATATTTAAAGAGTGTTTTAATAGACAAAGACATATCAGAAACATTAACTATCCAGTTATTTCAGACTATCTGGGTAAAGAGTATGGCAGCCTGTACACAAACTGTGCCAGATTTAGCCCCAACATGAACCAACACCAGATGAATAAGATTGATATGGTGGTGGTTCATGTTGGGGTAAATGATCTGGCATGCAGAACCTTGAGGGATACGGTGAGAGACCTGGGAGAGATCTCCTTTCATGTCATTAATGCATGTAAAGAACCTAGTGTTGAGTAGAATCCTATCAGAAAAAAAAAATATGCTGAGTTTTTTTGAAAACATTAATGGTTTTAACAGCTGATAAACAGCTGGTGTCACTCTATGGGGCTATAGTGTTTAAGCATGGGATGAGATGTTTGACAACCATGTATGCTGTGCCATGGGCAGTTTGCACCTCTCATTGCAAGACTTCTGTGTACTAGTGAAAGCTTTTGCTGTTCCCATAGTGCCTTTTTTAGGCAAGGTCCAGCTAATGGACAATCACCAGTTGCCAATATTTTGACACCTATTTCCAGTAACATCTTTGCCTCACATTTCCATGATATGGAGTTCAGTCCTGACTTCCAGTCACTCTGGGTGGGTTTTTTCTAAGATGTTCTGATTTCTTCCCACTTACCAAAAACATGCTGGTTGATTAACTACCCAAAATTGTACACATGTTGCACTTATCCTTGCCCTCATATGGCTCAAAACTGTCCTGGAAGGACCAGTTCACTTACCCAGCTAACAAAAACAAAAAAAGGCCATTTTATATCTGTTATGACCGCAGTTGACTTTCAGAGTTGCAACTTGCTCTTTCCTTTAGAAGGTATTGCTGAAAGCACAAATGAGAGTGCTGATCTTATTTTGTAGTATCTATGTTTCTGGCCAAAGCAGCCTTGATTTGTGTAGTTTTAGCAAATGGCACAAAGTTTCAACTGCCCAGTACCATTGGCTCAGAGCTTGTTAAATTTGCAATAGGGTAGGTTGTTTTACCACAGTCTGAAGTCTCTTGCCAACACCTTGGAATATTTGATGATAATCTCTGTATATTTCCAAGCGTTTTAAAGGCATTGTACACACCTTCAGTTAGTGCAAAACCTGCCTAATCTATTTTCAAGGTCATTTGGATCTAGAACATATTCTGTCCCTCAGTGGGCTGGAGGCAGTGAAAACTAATCCTGAATGGGTGGCCAGCCTATCATAGGATGGAAGTGCATATCTACAGGCAATTTTGGTGCATCAGCATTTTGCCTGCAGCACAACTGTGGGATATGTGAAAAAACTGAAGCACGTAGTGAAAGCCCATAAGGCCAACGTGCAGGCTCCACACACAAGGCACCCCAGTCAAGAACTGAACCAAGAACTTAAGGCAGCAATGTGAGATCCACTGTGCCACAGAG
Source organism: Protopterus annectens (assembly GCF_019279795.1). Lineage (NCBI taxonomy): Eukaryota > Metazoa > Chordata > Ceratodontiformes > Protopteridae > Protopterus > Protopterus annectens. The sequence continues at coordinate 1,924,582,499 of NC_056737.1, read as the reverse complement.
TATCTTAATAAAATGGAAGCATCCCTCCCCCACATATAAGGAATCTAGCATAGTGGCAGGCTTTTATGAGAACAGTGGTTGTACATTTGTTTGAACGTAGTAAATCCTCAAGTCTCATGTTCCCAGTGTCCCTTCAACCTCACACTTCACCTGTCTGGTGCTGGTATAGGTCTTGTTTATATGCGATTCATTATAATGTCTGTCTCCTTTCCTTACCATGGCTTACTATATACAATGGATGCATGCATGTTAAATTTTTTTTCCCCTCCAAGATTGCATCATTTTTAGTAATCGTAATTTTGCTTTGAGCTTTCTTGTGTGTCTTGCTAACTTTTTTTGTAGTCCATACCTCTTAACTGGCCAGATTTTTGCTTTGTATTTTTGGCCTGTTCATAAAATTTGTGGTTTTCTGGCAAATTTTGGGATTATCTGAGGATATGGCATATCTTCACATTTACCATGACACATAGTATCCTGACAGTCATCTTGAGTCTACCACCCCATCTTAGTTTATAACATCATCTGTCTCCCCCCCCCCTCCTTTTTGTGATGGAGTACTTTATTCCTTCCATGTTGAGCACCATATTGTTTTTAGTATTGAACTCATCCCCGCAGACTTACCTGTTTTTGAGAAGCATTTAAATGATTTTTTATTAATTGGCCATCCACACCTCAGCTTACTTATTCTTTTCTGGCCCTTCTGAATCCTGTCCTTCCTCATTTATAGCATCCATATGAGGCTTCTCCAAGGTGGTATGCAATGACAGACTTTTCTTACTTTAATGACTCATTACAGCATTTGGACGATATTCTTTTTAGCTGTTAATTGTATTTCATTCTGGTCATAACTACAGTAATGTTTTCTTACTCTCCTCTAATGTCCATCTGGAGTCCTTCCATTCTGGGTGCCCTGTTGAAGCCCCCCCCCCCAGTCAAACTGCTAAAGCCTTTTAGTTTTTATTTTAGGTTTGCTGGGTGCAGAATTTTGCAGACTGAATTTACTGTGAAATATCTAACCACAGAATCTACATTAATTGGGGAACAGAGTTGCTACTTAGTCTTTTTACAGGAGGTGTTCCGTTTCATCTTCAGATCTACCATTTAATCTCCTGTAAAACATAGTACAGATCTCATGCTTTATTTTGTAGAACTTCAATCTTTCTGTTAATCGTAGCATTGTTTAGTCACCGCCACTAGGATTGATAGCATCTTTGTGGTGTCCAAGCTAATACTTGTTTTGCAACTTATAAAAAATACTTTTCCAGTGTCAGATACTTGAATAGAACTCTGCACTTGGTAATATGAGTTGCAAAGCATTAATTCACTTTACACCCCTTTTTTGTGGACCCATCGCTACCACCCTGCTCCTATGGTCTAGCCTTCTCACAGTGGTTTTGTTAATGGAGCAACAGGTAGCGCACTCACCATTCATGAAGGCTGCGAGTTCTATTTTCACACCAGGTAGATGGGCTGCTGAGACTGCAGTGCAGCATAAGGGGGTACTGCACTTCCTGAGTGTTTCTCCCTTCAGATTAAGGCAAAGTCCCATCTTTTAAGTTGCTGGTAGCTCAGGTGGATGTAGAAGATTCCGCAGATCGTATTAAAAAGGGTAACAGTCCTTTATGTAAAAAAATAACTTATTTACAAAATATTTACGTGTTTACAAATATTTACAAGTGTGTATGTATATGTGTGTGTATATATATATATATATATATATATATATATATATATATATATATGTGTGTGTGTAATGTGTGTGTGTGTATAATACATACCCGCAAATCTGTTTACACAATCATGCTACATTTTCATCCCGTTAGAACTCTACTCCTTTTTCCATAACCACCATCTGATTTAACTTAGTATTGCTGCTAAAATTCATTTACCATTAAACATAATTTAATTTATTCTTTTAGGGTTACCACCTGTCCCACTTTGCGAAAGACGGTCCTTTCGGCAGTTGTGTCCTGAAAAAAAATTGAAAAAAATGGCAAATGTCTTGAGATTTTAGGACAAAAATATTTCCTTTAACTCGTTCACTCCAATGGAGCTCTGGAAGTTTACACTATAACTTCCAATGGGTGGAGCCTAAACCTTTTGAGAGAATCAAACTGTCCTCACATGTCAAACAAATGTTCATATCTCTGGAACCGTATGGGTTATGAAAGTAGTATAAATGGCAAACTCTTCAGCAAAAACTATTTTGTAGTGGCAATATTCTTCAGGCTGTAGGTCATAGGATCATAGGAGGTTAGTAGGCTATTGGCCGTGAGCCCTTATAAGCCTAGCCAAGAGTTTAGCCCATGTTTAGACAAGTCAGCACCCAGAGCCCCCTGTCCAGCAGGGACACAGGTGGAATTCCAGATGTGTATTTTCCATTTCCCGTCCAGTTTGCACTTAAAAAGGGACAATGAGGTACTCTGCTTGACGCTGAGAAGGGAGTGTATTCCACAGATGGGGGAGTCTGAGAGACAAATGTGTCCCGCCAACAAGTCCTATTGATATTACAGTCCAGGTTGAGGTCGCGCTTACAGGTTGCTCAAGTGGAGCTTGAATTGCAGATATGCAGCAGTCCCATCAAGGCATTGTCTGAGATTGCTTTGTATGCCAGACAGAGGTTACCTGTGAGGAGTCTTTATGAAACTGAGTAGAGGGACAAGACTTGTAGCCTATCTGTGTAGGGCAAGTGTTTGAGGCCCTGGATTCCCTTGGTGAGGAACCTATGTGGTTTCTCCAGCTGCTGCATGTGCTTTGCAAGTTACATGATAAAGGGGACGTTGTATTCGATAATTTGCCTTATAAGGGAAGAATACAGGGATATTATGACCTCTGTCCCTGGATGAAATACCCTTACTTATGAGGTGGGCCATATTAGAAAGCTTTCCGTACAACGGAAGCAACATGGTGGTCAAAAGTCAGATTGCTATCAACCTGGGTGCCCAAATCCCTCACTACTGATTGTGTACTTAGGACATTGTTATTAATGTGATATGTGGGGATGTCACCCTTCCCCAAAGGGGATGATGCATTTTCTGGCATTCAGCTTGAGGCTTTCTGGCACCAGTCATTTGTTTGGGTGAGACCCTCTTGGAGGACGTCCACATACATCACTTGGGGAATGTGACGGTTCCCAGCTTGCAGTCATCTGCAAACTTGGTCAGCCATAACCCACTAGTTTTGGCCTCCACCTCAGAGATGTATATCCTGAATAATAGAGGCCTCAAGACCGATCCCTGGGGTACGCTGCTTGTTACGGGTCTACAGCTTGAGGTGGCTTCCCTATTTTGATTAGGTGGGTTCCATCAGTGAGCAAGTTTGCTACCCATCTGATAACATATGGAATTGATGCCAAGTTGAGAGAGTTTATCTACTGTACCCTAGTGGGGAATAGTGTCGAAGGCTTTGGCCAGGTCAAGGTAGGTGCTGTGCACAGTCTTCCCCTCATCCATGGCTTTGGTGACTGTCTAAAAGAAGTCGACCAGATTTAACAGACATGACCTTCCCTTGACAAAGCCAAACTGTTTGGGGTCGAGTGTTTGGAGGTTGCCAATGTCTATGTTAATGAGGTCCATGATTGGTCTTAAACCAAATTTTGTAAGTCACAGTAAACACAGTAACTATTACGTTTGTAATATCTTGTGAGGAACTTACAATATCTCAGCAGCCACTCAAGTTATATACATACTGTCAGCAGCATTTTATTCATCTAGCTGAGAGCTTTCATATTAGGCTTAGGAGCTCTGTCTGCGTTACTTGGTTGTTGAGATATTTAGAAAAATGTGAAAATTCTATCTATATAAAATCATAAAAACAACAGTTAATATCTCTTTACCTGCACTAGACAGAGGTCAAATATTAATGCAGTTTGCCATTGTGTAAGCTTTAAGATGAAATCTTTTAAAACCTTGTACATAACATGGTTTTACAATTATTGATGCAAATACGAACAAACAATATTTGACACTGAGACACCTGGAACTGTCACTCTGATGTAATTGGTTAATAGTTGCATAAAAGTTATTTTGTATCTGAAATACCTAAATGTTATAAGAAACAGAGTAAGCTACTCAAATGCTACAAGAATAAGCTTTTATTTTGGCAAAAAAAATGAAGTTCTCTCCTTTATACTGGCTGTGGGTATGTTTTGCCCTGCAAAATCTGACATTTCTACAAAAAAATTCCCGCTTTAGGCATTTGAAAAGGTGGCTACCCTATATTCTTTCATTTCATATAACCCGTATAACATAAAGTAACTTATCTATTTTTTTAACATATTCTTTACTTCTATTCTTATATCCATGTTTATTTTATCCACTCTTTTTATACCTTCAAAAATCTTTACATGGTTTTCCCCATAACGTTTTTTTTACATTTCAAAAACACATGCTGTGTAGTTTCTTCTATATAGTGTAAACATATTTTATCATTTTTCTTTTTATCATATTCCCTTTTACAGGCAATTTATTACTAGTCTCCAAAAAAAAATCTTAGCATTCTACTTTCTGATTTGATCATTTCTTTCTTATTTTTATGGCTTTAGTTTTTTCATCTGTTAGATTTTCCTGTGGCTTTACATAGTAATGTTTTATCTTTGCATTCTTATAACCTACTTTTCTATCTTTTTTCTATATCAGTATATATATTTTCCCCACAAAATATTTTTCTTGGTAATATTTTATTTCCTCATTTATGCACTGTTTTTCTTTTACTGTTTTTTTTCCCATATCCAAAAATGTATATTTACATTGATACAGTTTTATTACTAATCTCAACTTTTTCATTTATCCTCTTTAATACCTTGTACAAATTTAATGAAGCAATGTATATCACTGGGTCAGTTAACCCTGAACCACCACCTTTATTTAACTAAAAAACTCCTCTGTTTACTGGGTTTACTCTAGAACCATGTGTAAATGAAAAAACTGCAACAATTCAATTTCAAATATTGTTGGCAACATAAGTACACTTGCTAAGTATGTTATTTTTCCCATCAGTACTGAACTAATCAAATGAGCTTTATTTCAGAATGATAATTTTATGTTTTCCAGAAAAGACAATTTAGTTTTATTTCTTCTGTTTTTTTTCCCCATTGAATTCTACTTGCATCTTTATTCCTAAATGTTACATCTTCATCTGGACCTGCAACCAAATACAGATTTACTTCTCCTAATACTTTAATTAGCTCACTTAAAGAAATATCCTTTTCCAACTCTTTGTTCTCATTTCCTGTTAACTTTTTTTACTTTACGTTTTTGTCACTACCTTTTTTCTTTAAACATTTAATTGTACATATTGTACTATACTATCTATAATATTTCCCTGAATTCTGTTTCTCCTTTTATATATTTTTTAATTATACTACCATCTTCCTTTACCAATCTGCTTAAGTAACACAATACTTTTCTTTTTACTTATAAAAAAATCTTTAACAATTGTATATTTTTATTTTTCATATAATTCTTTGTCAAAGTACTTTCCATCATTAAGTTCTAAATCTTCCACTGCATCATTATATAATTTTATATTTCTTTCTCAACCTTTCTCACATCATATTGCCACTGTAAAAAGAAAATAATTTTTCCACCATTCAGATCAATTTTTCTAAAATGTTTTTTTTTTTTAGTAATATGGTCTTTCCATAACTGTATTACTAATCTCTTTCCTTCTTCATTCCATGCTCTCTCATTTATCCTTTTTATTCCTTTGCCTATTTTTTTATATTTGTTTTCCTTTATTTCTAACCATATTATAAGATCACAAAATCCTGTTTCAACTACCTCCCTTTCTCCTATAACAAAACCTACTGATACTTTAAAATCTATTTCAGTTCTATACATGCACTTTTCTAAGTCCATGAAATTTTGTCTCAAAGTTTTAACTTACCACATCTTATAACTTTTAACATTTTTCTTGTATCATTTCCTTTCTTTTCACACTTGCATTTTAAATTAGTTTCCTGTTAAATTATTCATATTTAGCACTACACAGTCTAAAATCTGATTAAATAAGCTTTCTTCTTTACAATTAGTATAAGCGTATAATGTTATAATTCTATCTACTTATTCTTTCCATTTTAGATCTACAATTGTTAATCTTCCCATTTTTCCCCAAAGTTACATCTAGTATCTTTACTGTAATTTATAGAATACTACTATTCCGGAACATCTCTCCTTTTCCCAAATTCCAGTTTCTTTCCTCCCCATAGTTTCTCTTTCTAATCTTGCTTCATTTGTTAAAAACTGTGTTGTCATATAATTACATCTACATCACATGTATTACACCACTCCAAAATTCCTCTTCATTTTACTATATTCTTAATACTATTCACATTTACAGAAAGCGCTTCATGGTTTCATAAGTTGATAGCTAATTGCTAGGCTATATTTCTATAATAGGCCAACCTATGCCTAACCAGTTTCTTTCCTGACATGAGAATCAAACAGTGTGCCCCAATCTTTAGCTCTAAGTATTTTTTCATCCATTTAATTTCTTTTTACTTGTCCTTGTACATTTTCTTTGTCTTTTACCCTTTTACAAATATTTTTTTCCTTTTACTGATTCCCAATTTGTCTTCCCTTATTTGAGTACCTTATATGCCCTGTTTATAATTTTTTCATGTATTTTTTCTTCTATTTCCACTGCTACTAAACATTTCTTCTGTTCATTCTTTCTTTTTCCATGCTGTTTTCATTTTTGCAGTCCATCCGTAAATGTCAAATTTTGTTACATTTATAACTTATCAATTCACATTTTGTACATGGTCTCATTTGCCCACAAATATAAATTTTTTTAGTCAGTTACTTTTCTAATGTCCTTTTCTACACACAAAAACAAAGCATGTTTTGGGGTGTCCCCAGTATTTTACAACACCCTTATTCACCTCCACATTTATCATGCTTGGTATATGTATCATTTTTTTCTTTCTTTTTAACACAATTACAATTCCAGTTACCAGTTCATAACCCTTTTGTCATAAACGTATATAGTGTCCAGTACTTCTTTATATAAAGCTTTCAAATGTCCTTTCAAAGTCTCATTCTACTTGTGTTTATAATTGTATGTTAATCTTTTTTTTTCCTTGATCTCAAGGCTTTTAGCACACCTAGCTTGTCTGTCAAGAAGTGATCCTTTGTTTGCAAATTCATATTCATTACTTCAGTAATGGTGTTCATCCACCTTAGCTTCTGATGATGTCTTCATTTCTTTTCAATTTTTCCCATTGTCGATGTCTTTTCTGGTGACTCTTGTATTTGCATTATGTGGCCAAAGTATTTTTATTAGGCCTGTCCTTACTCTAATTGTGACTTTGCACCTTAAGGCTAACTTATTGGGATTAAAAAAAAGAATATTAAAAATGCTTTACCTTATGTAACAATATTTTGCAATTTAAGACTACTTCCTGAAGTGTCGTATTTGACATCTAATTCTTCACGTGTAGCCTTATAAACTGGCTAGTATTTGTTTATATTATCCCCAAGAGAGAAGTTTGAAAAGGTCTTGATTTCTCCTTCCTCCATTCATTCATCATATATCCAAGTCTTCAAAAATTGAAGGTCTCAAAGATTTCTGCATTATTCGGGCTTCTTTGACAGACCACCCCCCAAAAAAAGTCTCATCCTGAGATGCTTTGGATAGCCACTTCTGCGTCTCATCTTTTCTTTATCTAGGCCCTGTGGCACTCAACCTGTGTGTTTCATTTAAACTGCTTGTCTTTGTAAAGTTCCCTGGAATGTAGGATTTTCCCATAATTAGGCTAGTAAGGTATATTGGCTTTTCATCCTCTCTATCATTTGTCTGAAATATTGTGCAAAATTCTGTCCAGACAGACCTACTTTAGTCTGATGAAGTTAATAGTTTTCCTGTGTTTTGCCAGATACTACAATTTCTTTCTGGTAAATTAGGACATTCTACATTAGCTTCACTGTCTCGGTCAACTCTGCTGTCAACATGAGTATGACTCCATCAGGTTAAGCCAATTACTTTAATTTTTTAGTGGAGTTTGGTAGATAACTGTTGATCTTTAAAATCAGTAACTTTCTTAGTGAGTTTAATATTCCGCCCTGTGTTGGAGAAGTAATGAACATTTTTATTCATTTCTGTAGTCTGATTAGTGTTTTCTAATTCTGTGGTATAATTTGCATACTTGTTACATGATTGGTTCAGTTTTGCTAAATATTTGTTGGTGTTAATTTCAGAACCGTGTTGTGCGACAAAACCCTGGGGAGAGAAATTATCATATATTTTATGCACTACTTGTTGGTACAGATAAAGAACAGAGAGGTAAGAACCATTTTTATCTTAGCCAGATTTACTTTGCTAACTTTATTTTTTCAGCTGTTTTGGTTATTAAATACCTGCTAGGCATGCAAGTCTCTTTAAAATGGAGACTTAAGTCAGTGATATAATTAAAAAAAAAAAGATCAGTGTTGCGCTGGATATATGTTTGTGTCTATTGAAATGAAATATGGTTCTGCTAAATTATATAGCCCTTGTATCAACTTAGTCCCTATATGCTTAGTCAGATTTTTAGAGTTCTCTCACATGTATTTCAGAAGAATTTACAATTTATGTATTGTTTGCAAAATATATTTTATATAACAGATAGTTTTTATTATGAGCTGTATTTTATTTTGCAGGAAGGCTAGAAGAAAATGTTCTGGAGGATAAACACTTTGTAATGAAGTAGTGAGAGCAGAAATGATAAAACTCAAGGCCACATTCTAAATTTTAATCTTATAATTGTTGTTTTAGTAATTTAATTAGAAAAAGCAGAAATGCTGATTACAGAGAGTATTATGAAAATATCTTATTTACAAGCTTTACAGGTTGTAGGTTTTCTACAAAATATTACAAGGAGATGGCTTTGTATTCACTGTACCTGTCTGAACTGTATATGCCAAATTGACCATGAAAGTTGACTATTTCTTTTATTTATAACTGTTACAGATGCATTTTGTCTCTCAAGTGCCAAATCCTTTCACTATTTGAATCAATCAGGCTGTATCAAGGATGAGAACCTTGATGATAAACAGATTTTTGATAATGTCATGGTAAGTTAATTTTTTCATGTCTTAGAACAGCTTACTTGAAAGTCACCATAAAACGTCTACATAATGCTGCTTCTGTATTACAGCTTCTTGCCAGCAACATGACAAAGGGGTTCATGCATGTGGGTCTCTGATTGCACAACATGTGGCGTGTGCGTGCACGCACCTGTGGCGTGTGCGTGTGGGCAAGTATTAATGTATTTGTATAGAGTTGAGGGCAGAGAATGACATTCAGAGTTTGGTATTTTGGTCTTTAGTACATGCATAGGAGAGTACTAGTCTAACAGTCCTAGAGCCTCTTTCAACCTAGCCATTCATGCTCCAATTTTCCCAATAATGAATGCCCACTGGATAGGACAACTTAGGAGCATCTAGAAACTATCCCTATCCATAACGGCTGCGGGCGACAAGTTGGGGTGAATTTACAGTTTCCCAGCCATTGGTCCAAATTGGATTTGATTAGGCTTAGGGAAGAGATCTGTTTCACGTGAATAGGGAATCTATTCCAGCGAAAGGGGCGTCTCTGAAACACAGGCTTATCCCTCCAACATGTTTTGTTTGTCACAGACAAGGTTTGGATGCTTAGATCAGCTAATGCTGGTGTGCTTTATTTTGCAGTTTAGAGATAGCCTTGTAGGCTATTCATAGATACTCCCTCAGTAGTCTGAAGGAGACTGCAAAAAACAAAAAGCTCGACAAACCAGGAAATGTACAATAAACGGAGAACTGAGCCCAAAAGCGTAATTTGTAAATTTTGAATTGTAAATTATGCAATTTTTTTGGAGGAATGTAATAACCTGTCCGAAATGTTTTTGAATAGAGGGTACCCTTGCAAACTGGTGAGGGAGATAAAGGAGGAAGTAGTCTCTAAGCGTAGTGCAGGGTATTTCTGTCCTATTTTAGGTTTCCAGTTAACATCTACGAGTGACGTTGTGGTTGACAGCACGCGAAAGGGAAACCTTACTGGTACAAATCACCAACACAACATGAGGTTTTTGTGTACATTTTCCATAGATCACCTCTTTATTAAGGACATTTTGTGCAAAAATTGGAGAATCTTGTCAAGCGATAGGAACTTTCATGACCAGTTTGAAGCCCCTCCAGCAATCACATTCAGAAGAGGAGTTAACTTAAAAACCCTTTTAGAAGCTGGTAAACCTAGGGTGAGAACATCGGCCTTTAGTATGGGTAAATGTGGTTTTTGCAAACAATGTAGATTTATAAAGGAGGGATCTTCTGTTACAATTAATAACATTGAGTACAAAGTGAAAGGCAAATACAATTGCAATTCTAGAGCAATTGTTTGTGGCAAATTGTAATTCATGTCAGGCTTTCTATATTGGAAAGACCGAGCATAGGTTAAAACAGCGTATGTACGAACACAACTACGCTATCTCTAAGAAGGAACCTACTAATGCTTTAGCTTGCCACATTACTAAACACCCAAGCCACCAGTTTCAGTTTTTTGTACTGAAACAGGTGGACGATGCCCCACTTATAGGTCCTTGGCAGATTCAACTTGAAATGGAGGAGCTGTATTGGCAAATAAGGACTGCAGCCCATTTTTCTCCAGGTTTGAACGAACAAATTTCTATCTCATGTATTTTGAGGAAATTAGCATTAAAAAGATAGTTATAAGGAGATGACATTTAGTTAATCTTGTCACTTAGTGTAACAACATTTTTTGGAACTACATCCTTTGAGACACTGGATGTAATCAATTACAGTTAAGTGAGCCCTGGTCGATAAGTTTAATTTAAGTTAGTTTTGTTTTATAAACTAACACTGTCCATTGTAATAACCTATGGTTATTAATGAAGTACGTGGTTTTAAATATATGTTTTAAACATCAGCTTTACATGCTTGTCCATAAGCATTTTAACGTTTTTACATTTAATTTTGTTCAGTTTTTTGTCAACATTAGACATTATTTTAAAAGAAGGAAGTATTCATTACTAGGCTACCTGTGTTGCACTAGTTTAATTGAATTAATGAATTACAGTCATCACCTGATGTTAATTAGTTTTAAATAGGATTGTAGCTTGCATTCTGTGTTTGTTCGTTTATTTTTCATTCTGAAGAAGGAGGGGTATTAACCCTTCCGAAAGCGCTTAATAAATTTGTTCCTTTTTTATTTACAAATTACGCTTTTGGGCTCAGTTCTCCGTTTTTTGTACATTTCCTGGTTTGTCGAGCTTTTTGTGGTTTGCAGTCTGAAGGAGACAGAGTACAGGGACAGGGCTTTGAGACAGCCTGCATAGGACATATTTACACCTTGTATTTATAGTGAGGAACCTCTGTTTCCGTTTTAGTTGTTGCAAACTACTGGTCAGGTAGAATGCCAAAAGGTGCATTGTACTCTATTATTGGTCTGAGGGCTGAGTATAGTGGGACTCTGATCTCACTAGTTGTGGATGCCATGCCCTTACTTATAAGTTGTGCCATGTAGAAGGGTTTTCTCACTACCATGAACACATTGTGATCAAAGTTCAGGTTACTGTCAACCCGAGTTCCCAGGTCCCTTACCTTTGGATTAACTCTTAGGGCAGTGTTCTCAGTATTGTAATTTGCAGGGGTAGTAGTCTTCCGAAAGGGTATAATTATGCATTTTTTTGCATTGAATTTTAGGCAATGGTTGTAGCAGCAGTTATTTCTGTCAGCCCTTTGTGGAGGATATCTACATCTTTGGAGGACTCCAGTGATCGCACCCAGCTTGAAGTCAGCAAATTTGGTCAGCCAAAGGCTCTCTACTTTTACCTTGATTTCAGAGAAGTATATTCCAAACAGGAGAGGTCCTAGTACTGGGCCCTGTGGGACACCATTAGTAACATGTCTCTTGGTGGAGGTGGATTCCTTCACTCTTAACTTCATGTTCTGTGTGGCATTTCACTATCCATTGGTTGACAGGGATTTATGCCTAAATTTGATTTGTGAGTCTGTCTAGAATACCCAAGTACAGTATTGTCCAATGCCTTTGCCATGTCAAGGATGGAAGCATGTATCATTTTGCCCTTGTCTCTGACTCTAGTGACCTTGAAGTTCACCAGGTTTAGTAGACTTTATCTGCCCGTGAAGAATCTGAACTTGGATGTGTCCAGTGTTTGAAGATTTCCTGTATCTTTATCAGTTCCACAATAATTATTTCCATGGCCTTGCATATAAGACTAGTCAAACTTATGGGTCTGTAGTTCTGTGGGTCTGTTGATGGTCCACCTTAGTATAGAGGAATGACACTTGCAGTCCTACATTCCTTATGAATGAAGCTTGTCTGGAGGCTGTAATTCAATAGAGATTCTAGTTGGCCTAGTAGGTCATGTTTCAAACTATTTAGGAGGTATCTTGGGATACTACCAGGACCCATTGATGCAGTGATCTTAGCTCTGAGGAGTTCAGTGAGGATCTGTTTAGTAATAGTTGGGAAGAAATGGTAGAGGGTATTTCCTCTTGGTAAACTGGGAATGATAGGGTGGTGAATTTAGAGCTAAATTTATCACCATTAAATTTACTACATCCCCCCAGTATGGTTTAGGAAGTTACATTTACTGTTAGTTCAGCACATGGGTGTTCCCTTTAAGGTTGTATGCATAAATGAAAAGTGTCTTATGGTTATCCCTAGCCTGGGAGAATATTTTTGTCTTGACGTAAGCTTTGGTGGGCTTGATTTGTCCCCCAAGTTACTTGTTCAGACTGACAAGGGTCTTTTTTTGTCTTTTGGGCATAGCCATTCCTATTTTTGTATAGTATGTGCTTTTGTTGTACAACATATTTTATAGTGAGCGTCCACCAAAGGAGCTTGTTTTTGGAGTTTGCCCCAAGTTTATTTCAGTTTGGAACTGCTGTTTGTAAGCAGTTATTTACATGCTTGTACAGGGTTTCCTGTAAACTCTTCTGCACAGGCCACCATGATCTCTTAAATTTTTTTTTTTTGGGGGGGGGGGGGGCTTGGAATTTAACTATGCCTTCATTTAAGGAGGTAGTTACCCTTGGGAAAGCTTTTAAAGGTTCTGGGATTTGTTGGGTGTTCAGTCTTTGTATTTATTTCAAGGGTTATTGCTTTGTGATCTTATCTGACTAATGAGGACATGGGGAGTGCAACATTACCTTACATTTGAGTACCACATCCAAGATATTTGCACCCTTAGTAGCTGTGCAGACTAGCTGTTTCAGGGTGTTTGCATTGACAAAATCCAGGAATATTTGAGTCTGCATGTTGTGTATGTAACTCAGTTTATGGTAGGATAGTGGATGTCTGCCATGAATATGGTGATGGGCTGAATTGTGTGACTCCAGTACATTGAAGTATGTGGTATAGTTATCCTGGGTCATAGATAGGAAACTATTGCTAGCAAGGATATGGTATTGTGCTTTACCTAAGGTTAGCTGGACATGGAGTAACTCAAGCATGTCATATCGTTTTGCCAGTTTTGAGGTGTGCTTACTTTTTATGTAGATTGATAACACTTTTGCCTCATGTCCCTTCTTGTGCAGTAGCTAGTCTGTGTAAAAGGCATTATAGGATGATATGAGTATCTGCTAAAAACCCTCAACCAAAATACCAACCATCTCCTTAAGTCCTTCCAAATTAATTTCTTTATGGATATTTAATTTTTAGTTCTAATTCTGGTTTGCACTTCAATGATAACCCAAATATTTTGTCTGCTTTACCATTCAGGGTCATGGGTGATGGTGTATTCTAGAATGTTATCAGGAAGGGGGACCTTGATTTCGTAAATCTTTGTGGATGCAGAAAGATAGCATCTGATCTGCTGTATGCAGGTACAGCATGTGGTAACTTTTACAGCAGTACCTGGACATTTTTAAAGGACTATAAAGATATTGGCGTGTATGAATGTACTTGTGCAAGGTTGCATACTTGGTTGACTGGGTTAGTTTCACTAGGACAGTGGCACCTCTTTAGGGGAGGATACTCAAGGTGATGTTCATACTGCCTAAGGGAAATTTGATCAATGCACCAAGGTACTTCCTTATACCCTTTTTAATAAGTTCTGGGGGATCTTGTTATCCACCCAAGTTACTGCTTCCTGTGGTGGATGGGGACCTTGGTTTAACTTCTCATCCAAAAGGATGAAAGCAGTAGTGCTGTGCCCCCGGAGCTGCTTTAAAGTCTTTACTTTTCCTGAGGTGGGCTGTACACACTTCAGTAGTCATCTCTTTTTAAGGCAAGGAGTGATGTACACAAACTTTAGCTGGTCTAACCTGTGTTCTCTCTTAGGAAAGCACGTGAACTGGCAGCAGTGCGTGTCAGGCAGTGAGTTCAGGCAGGAAAGATTCGCTTTCATTTAGCAAAGGCAAGAATGCACATGCACAAGAAAGTTATCTACTTATCCACTGTCAAAATCACAGAAAGCTTTTGTTAGAGACTCAAACCCAAGACTATCAACCTACTTTGCCAGTGTCACTGTCACTTTATCAGCAAGATCCTCCAGACAGATGTTGAATTGTCTGTTAAAACCATGCTGGGAGTTTCCCTGCTAAAAGAGCGCTTTTAAGGGAGAACACAATATTTGTCTACCCAGAGTCTGCTGTTGGTCCAACAGCAGCCACACCAGCATGATATGCTGGAGTTCAAGTCCCAAATGAAAGCTAATATTCAACTCTGATTTTAACGAAAGAAAAGAGGCTGAGAAAATGTACCTATAAAACCTCATTTTCTAATGTAGTTCTTTGGGACTGAGGGATGAAGCCCTGATTACAGCCTAGATAACTACAGTATGATTAAGAGGTCAGCCACCAGAGGAGCGCGGGGCAGGGTAATGGGAGTCTGCAATCGTTGCAGGCTCACTCATCATTGGTAGAGGTAGGTAGCTTTGGATCATTCTTGGGTGACACCCATAGGACCATTTGAGGTTAAATCCATAGAGCATGGTCCTCCTAAGCACACACTTCCCATAGCAGACAGCACGATGACGTTTGAGAGCCACCATATGAGGGGAAGCCTCATAGAAAGAGAGTAGGCCACTGAATTAAACATGGAAGCTGGTCCCATTGCTTATTCACCCAACTGTTGGCATAGGGGAACTAATGGGCTCATCAGGCACCCCAGGCAGAAACACACAAACTGTTGGTTCATAGGAGATTACTAGGCTATTGACCCAGAGGTCATTTTAAGCCTAGCTTTTTCAACCCAATGTAATACCATAGAAGTACTAGTTTTTACCCAAGCTTGCATTTAGTGATGACTGCCCATGTCCAGGAGGGTTGTGGGCACTATCCCTGGTTAAGAATTTATGGTGTCCCATCTACTCGTCCATGTTCCTCTTGAACAGCATCATAGAGATTCTCCATTTCATTTCCCAGCAACTGCCATGTCTTTGCAACAGGCTACCAAATTCATGTGAATCTATCCCTCCAGCATGTCCTATTTAAGTCGCATGCTATATTTATGTCCCTGGAACAGGTAGCCCTAGACCCATTTGATTTATGGATATGCAGTAAGTTCATTAAGTTTGGGTCTTGAGTTGCTCTGTGGACCGTGCTTAGTACGGTACATAACGAATTGGGCATTATACTCCATTGTGGGCTGGATAAGTGCCGAGTATACGGGGGTTATAACTTCTTTTGCTGTAGAGGCGAAGCCTTTACTACTCAAGTGAGCTATCTGGACAGCTTTCCTTACAATGGTAGACACATGGTGGTCAAAGTTAAGGTCACGGTCAACCTGTGACTCTGAGTCCCTTACCACTTCATCGATACTTAGGGTATTGTTGATTTGAGATTGTGAAGGGACATCGTTTGTGCTGAAGGGAATGATGATCCATTTCTTGGCATTCAGTTTGAGACTGTGATTAATACACCAGTCGTTGGTCTGTGTGAGACCCTCCTGGAGTATACTGACATCATTTGGGGATTTCAGTGATTGCACCTAGTTTGCAGTCTGCAAACTTGGTCATCTACAGCCCTTTAGTTGTCACCTGAACTTGTGACAAGTATATGCCAAACAGTGGGGGGCCAGCACTAACACAGTTAATGTGGAGTCACCCACTTTGATAGTGTGTACCTGGTTTGTGAGCCAGTTGGAAACCCGTCTTGCAACAAAGGCGTTTACATTCAGTTTGCTAAGTTTATTGGTAGTGCCTGAATATGGGATTGTGTTGAAAGCCTTTGCCAAGTCAAGGTATGTTGTGTGCACAGATTTGTCTTCTTCAATGACCCTGGTCACACTTTCAAAGAAATCCACCAGGTTTAACAGGCAGGATCTGCCTTTCACAAAGCCAAATTGGATAGGATCCAGGGTTTGGAGGTCACCTATTTCTTTAAGGTCCATAATAATGCATTCCATGGCCTTACTGATGAGGCTGGTCAGGCTTATGAGTCTGTAATTCCCTGGGTCTGTTGCTAGGCCACATTTGTGGAGGGGAATAACTGTAGCTGTTCTCCATTCTACAGGAACAAAGCTTGTGGTTAGGCTACGATTGAAAAGGGTACTTAGTGGTGATGCTAGTTCATGTTCTACCCTGTTTAGAAGACAGCCTGAGATGTCATCTGGTCCCATAGAAGCTGTGTCCTTTGCATTTGAAAAGGGCTTTGAGGACCTACTCAGATATGCAAGGTGTGTGTGTGTGTGTGGGGGGGGGGGGTTGGGAGAGGGTTTGTTGCAAATTAGGAGGGGATAAGGGAGTGAAATTTTTGCCAAACCTATCCGCTAGCAGGTTAGCTATCTGTGGGTCAGTGTGTGTATGATACCATTGACCACCAGTTCTGCACATGCTTGGGTACTTTCCTTTAGGTTATGTGCGTAGCTGTAAAAGGCCTTATGGTTATCCTTGGCAGTATTTTCTTGCTGTCTCTCAAAGGAGCTCTTAGAAGTTGCCTTATTTACCTGTAAGGCTGAGTAGGGTGCCTTTCCATTGTTGGGGTAATTGTTTTTTTCCTTGGAAAGCAACGTTTTGTGCTTATTGTAGTTTGTTGATGCTGGAAGTCCACCATGGCAGCTTGATTTTACTTTGGGTTCTGGCTTTGATTCTGTCTGGTACAGCCGAGTTTATGCACTTATGCAAGTGCTTGTACAGGACATTAGTGTAAGCTTTGGCATAGTTACCACTTTCAGCTTGGGGTGGAGCTTGGAATGCATTTATACCCTCACCTCGGAGGGTATAGTTTGCCTTGGTGAAGTTTTTTAGTTTGATTTCACCCTTTGTGAGTTCTGGTGTTAGTATCAGTTCAAAGGTGACTGAGTTTTGGTCGGTTTTAACTGAGGGTCCAACAGTTACAGCAGTGCACCTGTTTGACATGTTGGTGAGGACCAGATATAGAATGTTTGTTCATCTTGTCAGGGTATGAACAATTTGCTGCATGGCATTTGAATTCACAAAGTTCAGGAACTTTTGTGCTAGTGATTTGGGCTACAGTAGGTTTCCCAGTTGATGGTGGGATGATCGAATTCCCCCATAACCAGTGTGTTCAGTAAAATTTGGATTGTCTTCAGTTTAGTTCAGTAGGCTTCATGGGTGTTATGACCCATGGAGGGGTATCTATAACTGGTTAGGACTTGAATGGGGGTCGTACCCACCGTAACCTGGACCTGGAGTAACTCCATGGAGTTGTCCAGTCTAACTAGACAGGAGGTGAATTTATCTTTAATATAGATGGAAACACCATCTCCCTTGGTTTTCACATGTTCATTTTGCAGTGTAAAGGTGTGGAAGGCATTGTAGTCTTGCAGGACTGGAGTACTCTGAGGGCTTAAACCAGGTTTCTGTGACTGCTCAGACATCTACATCTTCTAGTGGCAGAAGTGCTTCCAGGGAGTGCGGTTTTTGGTTTAAGCACTTAGCATTTAGCAGCATGACCCTTATTTTGTTGTGATTGGTTAATTTCACCTCTGTAATGTTTGAGACCTTGCCTAAAAAAAAAAAAAAAAAGGCACTATTGGGGGAGGCAAGAGCCTTTGGCAGCAACCAAAATCCCAGGGGTGCCGGGTGCAAACAGTCTCTGGCAAAGCAGCAAGGTTTGTCGACCATGGCTTCCCAGGCAGACAGGAACTGGATCCCCTTGGAATGACACCAAAAATTAAGCCAGTTACTGAAATCAGTCATTTTTGTTTACACTGTGGAGTGTTGCCTAGCCAAAGGAATGCCTGGTCCTTGCCCCATTGATATGAATGAACCATTTTGGTAGAAGCAGTGAAACCTCCAGAGATAATATCCTTCGTTTTGTATTGAAAGAGATTTTAATTTATTGCTGTTCTGTATCACAAAGTAAACAAATTTATCCTGCTGCTCAACTTTTGTCAAACATAATGTGTGGGAAAGGCTCACCACCTTCTTGACACATCATGAGTTACACTATTTGCACTTTATAGTGGTCCTAAGTCCTGTCCATTCGTTCATTATGACCATTTCTTACAGCACATATTAGCAAAGTGCCTGCCTTTGAAGCTAAAAGCTCTTTTAGTCAGAGTGAGTTACCACCATGATAGGTGGCCTGTGATGTCCATGCCTGCCGCATCTGATAGAACTTGAGTCCATCTACCAGACACTGGAGATCTGACAAGTTCAAGGCCTAATCGTCATGCTAAGCAGTGTCAGATGCAAGTCCACATGTTGCAGGGATAAAACTGAAGGTTCTAAAAAGACTTGAAACTTTCGGCGAATAAGCAGAATACATGACACTCAAGATCATTTTTAAGACATTTTGACCATCTTTTATGTTTCCAGTACCCGTGTGCCCTCTTCTTCCTGCTGTTTACTTTCCAGATTCACCTATTGTCCCAGTGACTGCTATTAGACATGAGATTCTTTTTTTAAATCTCTGCCCATTCTTGCTAATGAGTACTGGTCAGCTTTTTGATCCATTTAAAAAAAAATCTCCCGTCTGTTACAGGTTCCTCAAGTGACATGTCTGATTACAATTCCTCCTTCAAGAAGTAATAGGGACATAGAATCTTACTGTGCCCCCCCCCCCCGAGGAACCCTTCATTGGTGGAAGATGAAACCCAGTTTAGAATGGTCCTGCTACCCATGTAATTAATCCAAGAATTATATCAACATGTACCAGACGCAGGCTGTTCTGAAGGTTAAATGATTTCCTGTATGAAACTTTTCAGAAGTTATTTTGGAGGCATCAGAATTTTGCTCGGTCTGCCTCTAAAAAAGCAGATGACATTTACTTTCCCCTCTTCCATTCAAAGAATATTGTGTGTGCACTACAGTAACATCTCATGTCAGCTGCTTTGTAATTAATTCACCACAACATGCATCCACAGTCTACCTGAAGACTGTTGTGGATAGTTTAGTCATTTGATGCTATGACCCTAATATGCAGTGTGTGTTTGTGTGTATGTATGTGTGTGCACGTTTGTATGTTTGCGTGTGTGTCTATCCCAATTAAACATGTTTTTTTAATCATCTTTTTTGAATTATTACTAAGACATAGGCAAACATACATTTATGTAGAAAAAAAAAACATATTAACATGTTCCCAGCTAAAACATTATACGTGTGTTATTTTGTATCACTATCATCAATCCAACATTACATAAATTGCTCAATTCCTGCCTTCTCAAACCTCACTCCTCCTACAAAACATTACTCTGCATGTATTGTTCCCACATTTTCCATTTTTCAATATAATTTGCTCCTACCCTTTTCTAAAAATCCACTACCATTCATTTATCTGTGTTATAATATTCACTACTACAAATACAATTGAATTAGGCTTTGATTTCCATTTTCTAGTAATTGCTTTTTTGGTAGCCGGCAGAATTAAACTTAACCAAGCCTCACTATGTCCATGTAATTCAGATCCTGTGTCCCAGCTCAAAAAATATATTTTTTCCTTAGTTGCACCCATTTGCTTACCCAATATTTCTGACAGAGTACTCTGTAGGGAATTTTTAGTCTGCCAACTCATACTCTCAAGATGTATATTCCCGGGGCGTGGCCAAGGATGAACACAGGATAGCAGCAGATTTCTTCAGCTCCACCAATTTCATTACATTGACAGGAATTAATTACTTAAAAAATTAATTCTTGAAGTAATTTTCTTTCTAAATATGTTTGTTTTATATAGTTCTTGAACTATATCTAAAAAAGAAAGGAAATCTTAATAATATTCCTGTCAGAAATTACTTTGGAAATTTTCCTGTCAGTTTATCAGTCTGAAATGAGTTCCAGTAAGACAAATTCTCAAGACTCCAGCATCAAGAAAGAACATCAGTCTCTGATAATTATAGTCCAGCAACTTACTGCTAAGATGGATAAAATGGATACTAAAATAGACACTTTCATAGAAAAAACTACAAAACAAATAGACTTGTTACATATGGACCTGCAACAACAGAAGATCCAGATGACAGGCATAGAAGAAGCTGTGAATGACATGGAAAATAAAATACAAGAACAGGAAATCAACATTGAGTTTCTGCTGAAACAAAATACACATTTACAAACAAAGCTGGATGACCTGGAAAATAGATCTAGGCTAATAACATTAGGATTTTTGGACTGCCAGAAAATATTGAAGGTAACAATATTACTTCTTTTTAACAACATGGCTCCCTAAAACTTTAGATTTACCAGAAGCATTCTCTTTTGGTATCGAAGAGCACATAGATCTATAGCTAATACTAACTCTAACAAAAACTATCCTAGATCAGTTATAGTTAGATTTCTATCATCTTTTGATAAAGAGATGGTTCTTAAATCTGCTTGGGCTAAAGCTCCTGTTAAGTTTAATGAGACAACTGTGCGTTTTGACAATGACTATTCTTCCATGGTAATTGCTAAAAGAAAAGTTTTTCTGCCACTAATAAGGGAGCTTAAAAAGCAGTTTAAAACATACCTTCTGTTTCCTGCCAAGCTTAAAATCTTCCTTCCTGATGGTCCTAAGGTCTTCGATGATTTAGACTCTGCTTTACTGTTTGTCAAAGAAAAAGGATTTTGGATAAAATAGAAGAAATGGAATGGGCTAGTTCTTCATTAAAGAGATTGGCAACTGAAGCTTCCTGAAGACTTCAGAGAAGAAGAAGAGACTAAAAACAAATGATTTGTTATATGTTTTTTCTCTCTCATCATTTTAGTTCATTATTAATCTTTTTGAATATAGTTCCTGCATTTCCAGAAAGCCACAAATATTTTGGAAAAGATTTAATCAAAGTTATTCTCTATGTGCAAAGAAATGTTTTGTTTCATAACCAGTCAAAATGTCTGAGGATTTAATGGCAGGCTGTGACTCGATTTGTTTTTCTTTCTGAAAAAAGTAAGGTTAGTAATTTGATACATTTTTTATCTTTACCTTTTTTCCCTTCTTTTATTATTTTCTTTGTTTAAACAATGACATTCTATTTAGATTATGTAGTGGGTAAAGGGTGGGGGAGGGCAGGCAGAGAACAGTAATGAAAATATCATTAATAGAATAATAACATATTTATTTCTTGTAAAAGTTTATAAGTTCTTCAAATGCTATTTCTAATTATACTTTCTTGATTATACTGCTTATGCTTGTTTGTAAATAATCTGTCATGCTTTAACTAATAATAATCAGAACTAAATAAGAGTAAATAATATGTTTTATTTTTAACTCTATTAATATAAACAGTAAGTAACATTCCATTGTATATACTTCTTACAGCTTTCTCTTACATTTTTTATTTCTGCCTCACTCCCTTTTATTTTCTACTCTTTTCTTTTCTTTATTAATATATAGAAATGCTTTTGACTGTGTGGGCACAGTGAATAATAGGATTTATATGAAAATTGAGTTGGGAGAAGAATGCTGAGTTTTATTACTTGTTGGTAATTTTGAGTTTAATTTCACTTGCATAGAGGCTGTGATGATCTGTGGAATACATTGTGGAGGTTCTGTCATGTTTAGATGCATTTACACTGCTAAATGAATGTTTGTCACTAGTTTTTAATAAGTTTCCCGCCAAAATGTTAAGAGAGACAATCTGGGATGTGGGCTGTCTTATGCACAATGTCCTTGAGTTACCTCAGAATCTTCAAATCACAGAATTCTCACAGAGAAACTGAAAGCAGTTAGTATAAACATTGACAAGGTTATCACACTGACACACCACAGATTCAGGAAAAATACTCTGTTCATAAAATATGTCAGTTATAATGAGTTTAAATGATGTAGTTTCTTGTAGTAAGTAAATGTCTTATTTTAGAAGGCATAAAAATGAAACATTTATTTAAATGTTTTTGAAAATCTACTTAACAGCAGCATAATAATCTGTGTTAAAAATTTGTGTTCCAAACATATACTTTACTATAACTCATTTAATTCATCTGATTGACAAACATAAATAATCTTATAACTCTATTCTGGAAGAAATGTCATGTGATATATTTTAAAGCAGTAGGTTAGCATGATTGTAAAATCTGGTTACCAATATGTGTTTGCTGTGCATTATTTTATATAAAGCAGACAGATTTATTCTAGGGACAGCAAGTAGGACAGTGCTTTACAAAGGCACAACTCAGTGAGATCAGATATATATATATATGTGTGTGTGTGTGTGTGTGTGTGTGTGTGTGTGTGTGTGTGTGTGTGTGATGGCTTTTTTTCTGAGAATCTGCATAACTATCTAATATGATTTATAATAATTTCTATGAATACAATATTTTACTCTATTGACAAAATGAATGTTTGCCACAAGTTTTAATAAGTTTCCCGCCAAAATGTTAAGGGAGACAATCTGGGATGTGGGCTGTCTCATGCATAGTGTTCATGAGTTTCCTCAGAAGCTTCACTCACAGAATTTTCACAGAGAAACTGAAAGCAGTTAGTATAAACATTGACAAGGTTATCACACTGACACACCACAGATTCAGGAAAAATACTCTATTCATAAAATATGTCAGTTATGATGAGTTTAGATGATGTAGTTTCTTGTAGCAAGTAAATATCTTATTTTAGAAGACATAGAAAATGAAACATTTATTTAAATGTTTTTGAAAATCTACTTAACAGTAGCATAATAATCTGTGTTAAAAACTTGTGTCCCAAACATATACTTTACTATAACTCATTTAATTCATCTGATTGACGAGCATAAATAATCTTATAACTCTATTCTGGAAGAAATGTCATGTGATATATTTTAAAGCAGTAGGTTAGCATGATTGTAAAATCTGGTTACTAATATGTGTTTGCTGTGCATTATTTTGTATAAAGCAGACAGATTTATTCTAGGGACAGCAAGTAGGATTGTGCTCTACAAAGACACAACTCAGTGAGATCAGATATATATATATATATATATATATATATATATATGTGTGTGTGTGTGTGTGTGTATGTATATATGTGTATGTGTATATGTATGTGTGTGTGTGTGTGTGTGTGTGTGTGTGTATATGTATGTGTGTGTGTCTGTGTTTGTGTGTGATGGCTTTTTTTTTTTTTTTTTTTTTAGGTAATAACGCAGGTGTTTCTGAGAATCTGCATAACTATGCAATATGATTTATAATAATTTTTATGAATACAGTATTTTACTCTATTGACAATAATGAGTTTAAGTAAATGCTCATATACAAACAATTCAAGATTTTTTTGGAAGCTGTTGATAGAATTCACATGACAGAAAATAGATGCATCTTAATGCATGTAATGTCTGAATCATATTAGCCAAAGTTTTTGATTTAAATGAATGTTAGAACATAATTTTCTCTCCTCTTGATTTCTAACATTAAGATTATTTGAATGCTATTAGAATACAAGTGTTATATATTACATAGATCTATATACTAGTATGAACAGTTTTTTAAAGGAAAAAAAAAAAAAAAGAAAAGTTTATTTTAGTTTATATGATGCTGTTTTACCAAATGTGTAGTTTTGTCTTGATAGATAATTGAATTGAAAACTGTTAACCTCAGTTAAATATAACTAGTATTAAATTGATAAGGTGGTAGCTGAGGTACTGCTGCTTAGGGTAGGGGGTTAACTTGAGTAGTAAATACTGCTCTAAGTTGGAGTTTTCAACTCCAGGCGGGATGCAAGGTTTAATCCTTACATTATTTTCACTTGTTCATTGTTATATGTATATAGTTTTGACATCCACAATATATTTTGTACACTCATTGTCACTACAAACAAAATTGAATCCTATACAAAATCCCATAAGAGATTTAATAAATACAACTATATTTAAAGGTACACCTAAAAGAGGAGATGTAACATTATTTATCTGGTTATTTGTTATTTCGATCATAAGATTCTTGAGTTTTAAAAATGCCAAATGACATCTTTAAAAGGAATTTCTTTAAACATTAATGGATTGAATAATCCGTGTAAAAGGGCAAGCCTAATAAGATACATTAATCTACACAAGGCCAATCTAGTCTTCCTGCAAGAAACCCATCTCTTGAAAAAAGATATTGATAAACTAGCCACTAATAAGTATACAGTATTGGTTAGTTCAGAGCACACTCAGAAAAAAAGAGGAGTGGCTATTTTATGGAATAAAAGTATGCCCATTCCTAAAACCATTAAGTCTTATCAGGATGACAAAGGAATGTTTTGTATGGTTACAATACAAATTAATGGGAAGACTTACACTTTAATGTATATTGGATACCTGGAATTGGTATTAATACAGTGAAACATCATATTGATAAGATCATATCATTCTCTATAGGGATATTATTTTAGCTGGTGATTTTAATTGTATACTACATGAAAGTGATACTACCACTATAAAGAAAAGAAGAATTACATCTAATGCAAAACATTTAAATGATTTTGCTAATTCTTATCATTTGAATGATATTAATAATCAGATAGTCAAAATCATTACCATACACCTTTTTTTCTAACAGATACAAAACTTATTCAAAAATAGATAGGGTCTTTATTTCTAACCAGATGGTAACAGATTTAATTAATTCCAAAATCATTTCATGTCCTATATCTGATCATAACTCAATTGTTTTTGAATTCATGATAAATACTCATAATGTTCAGATCAAAAGGATACCAGCATACTTAACTCAGCTAAAAGACTATAAAGAATATATACTTTCAGAAGTACAACATTTTCTAGACATAAATAATACTCCTGAAGTCTCCATTGTCTATGTTTGGGATGCCTTAAAATCATATCTATATGGACAAAGTATCAGATGGTATAATAACAAAAGGAAATCTTGGGATAAGGAATTTAGATATTCAAAGTAAACTGGACTCTTATAAGCATAATAATAAAGAAAATATTATGGACAAGAAAGTTATTGAAGAAATAAACAAACTAAATGAGAAATACAAAGAAATTTTAACTCATAAAGTTAAAATAACTTTAGAAATACAAGTTTTGTCTTATTCAATAAGCCCCAAATACTTACATAGACTTAAAAATAAAACAAAAAGATTGAATAAACAAAACCATATCAAAGAAATCTTTTCTCTAAGGAAAAAGAAGAATGTTTCTAGTATACCAGAAATACTGGACGAATTTAGAAATCACTTTCACAAGATTAACCATAACAACATTAACATGGAACCTAAAGATAAAATAAAGGAGTTTATAACCACAAACATGAATAAAAAGCTTAATAAACAACAGATTAAACTATTGGACAAGAGTATTTCATATACAGAAGTTATTACACAAATAAATAAGCTTAAATCAAACAAAGCACCGGTAATGATGGTATTATACCAGAGATATATAAAATCCTTTCTAAAACTACATATTCATTAATACATAAGGTTTTTATTCTGGCCCAAACTGAGTTAATAACCCCCCCCCATCTTGGCAATATACATTTATTTCACCAATTTTAAAATCTAATAAAGATCCAACTAGATGTTCTTCATATCGACCCATCTCATTACTTAATGTTGATTATAAAATGTTTATGAGTATTTTTGCTGATAGATTGAAGACAATTATCCCCGGCATTATAGACATAGATCAGACGGGCTTCATTGTAAATAGAAATACTTTTGATAATATAAGAAGAACTTTAACATTAATTGATTTTGCAAATAGGAAAAAGAAAGATTTAACACTTATTAGTCTTGATATAGGTTCAGCATTTGATTCAGTAAGTTGGGACTATCTGTTTACCTTACTGAAATGCACAAATTTCTCTGATGCATTTGTAAATTTAATTGAGCATTTATACAAAGGAACGCTGGCTTATATTAAGGTAGGAACATATGTTTCACAAAAATACCCATTCTTAAAGGTACAAAGCAAGGATGTCCACTTTCTCCACTATTATTCACTTTAGTAATGGAGCCTTGGGCTAATTTGATTAGAAACAGTACTGACATAGAGGGTTTTGAAATAGAAGAAAATACAACATCAAAAATTCAACTTTTTGCAGATGTTCTAATTACATCAGCAGGATCTAATTCTTCTATGCAGTCTTTATTTGATAAAATGATGAATTTTAAAAGTATTTCTGGTTTAATATTCAATGAAGAAAAACTAAAATACTACCTATATATACACGAAAAAATACTCTCATTAGTGATTTTACTAAATATGTACCCAACTCAGGTCAGATAACTTATTTAGGTATAATACTATCTAAAGATATTAAATCTATTATATATAATAACTATAATACCTGTTTTCTTAATATACAAAATCTTTTTAATACCTGGAATAATATGTTTTTACTATGGAGGAGAGACTTACAATTATTAAAATGATAATATTCCCCAAGATTTTATACTTAATACAATCAATAATACTTTCACCTACAAAAATAACTATCAAGAAACTGAATACACTAATGTTAAATTTCTTATGGGCACCTAATAGACCTAGGATTGCATTAAAGAAACATACTAATAGCTGGTCTCAAGGGCGTATTTCTTTTCCAGACTTTAATTTATATATTATCTCTTCTATTATAAAAGTTATTACTTTATTAATAGATCGGTCATATGTCGCAAAATGGAAAGATTATTGGGAGCCAATTAGTATGCACTTCATGAAAATCTCCTTAACACATAAAAATATGATTATAAATAACTCCATGTTGTGGTTGCTAAAGGAATTTTGTACTTCACCTATTACACCTAAACATATGGTCTGTTATCCATTAAATATTATTATTAGTTATCGTAACTTTATATTCATGCACCCTAAGTATAGGGAATGGAATTTTATTGTATTCCTATAATTTATACTCAGGGTATGCTTATGTCATCTACTTCTGAAGGAGCTCATTTAGCTATAGATAATAATCTAAAGTACTGGTATCAGCTGATATCTGATAATAAAGTTAAAAATCTAGATTTCTTAAAACAAGAATTTGATCTAAGAGAAACTTGCTGGTTAGAGGTTCAGATCTTTAGACAACATCTCATTGATAGAATAGATCTAATGTCTATAACAGTTAAAGAATCTATTCCAAAACTGATTGATTACTTGATAATAAATTTACAGCATAAAGTTTCTGATAAAGGTAAACTTTCATATATACATAAAATTATCAGACAAACTTTTTACAATGTAGATTCATACTGGAATTATTTCACCTCTATTAATGGGGACCCACCAACTCAACAAGATAAACAATATATATTGGAATCTGCTTATAGAACTACATCTTCCATTGTCTGGAGACTTTATACATGGACATTTTTACATAGATCTTTTTATACACCTTTGATGATGAATAAAATTAATAATAAAGATAATCTATGTAAGATGTAATGTAGAAATTAATGCTGACTGGGCTCATATGTTTTATGACTGTATGAAGTTGAAAGAATACTGGAAGTCAATTAATGAATTTTTGCAGGCTCTTTTACAGATAATTTCATTATTTCTAAGTCTCTTATATTATTCAACACACCTGTACCTCAATGTGTTAAAAAGATTAAGCTTCCCTTGTTATGGTCTATCCTAGCAGTGGCTAGGAAAATAATAACTAGAAATTGGATTTCAGATACACCTCCTTCGTTCAATGAATTTAAAAATGTTATGAATATAATGTGCCATATGGAAATAAGCACAATTAGAATGAGAACAACTAGAAAAACATCACATTTTATTGTATGGGATAATTTACAAAATTTGTTAAAAAAATTCTAATTTCAATAGCACAGTATTTTAGTTTAATTGATCTGATTGTAATGGATGTCTTTGTAAATACTTTAGTTGTTTTGTTGAATATTATAATAATACCTATTTTTAATTATTTGTATAAAATTGTTATGATATTTCTCTTATATGTTAAAACAATAAACTTGTTTTGAAAAAAAAAAAAAAAGATGTATATTCCCAGTTACCTGTTTCTTCCCATCAGACCGCCAACATTTGTCATCACCCCGAGAAAAAAATCTTTCTGCTTGTGTTATAAAAATACCTATATAAATAATTCAAGCAACAATCCTAAATCTTCTAGACTTTGTTGCATATTTGGGAGCCACATAGGTCTTTCCTTTGTTTATTTGTGAAGTGCTTATCCAGGCTTGCTTCTCATCTTTTCTAACTTGCTCTGCTTGATTCCTGTAGTTTTGCAATATTTTATACACCCTACTAATTATCCCTTTTTAACAGCAGTTAATGTACTAGATTCAACTAAACTCTACCAGAAGAGGTGTTTCACTTAGGATTCCCCTCTCTCTCTGCTTATACCCTGATATCAGTCCTTGATAGTGAGGGCATTCTCTAGTCTGTAATCCAGATGTATTCTCCCACTTGAAAGTCAAAGCCTTGTAAATTTCCTTCCTGCCTACTCCACAGAGGGGGGTCTCTTATGAGAAAGCTCTTCACCATAGTCTGAGCTGCCTTCATATGGATCATTGCACCTTCACATTATGGGATAATCTCCAGCTAGGGCTGCTTCAGACAGCATGTCCTTTTGCTAGAGTGTTTGACTTTGTCCTCTCTCAGTGGGAAGCTGAGATGGAAAATTCAAGTAACATCTTATTTATTTATTTACTCATGTATTTATTTCAGTTGTTAAGCAGGTAATTGAACTGGTCCATAGACCCTTTTCAGCCACAACCTGGGTCAAGAATGCAGATAAAACAGCAATAGTCATAAGAAAGTACAAGTTGAATTTGCAGTGAAGTATAAACAATTATAAAAAAACTGCAAGTTGGATTTGCAACAAAACATGAGCATTTAGCCAGTACCAATTACCTATATTAACAGTAGACATAAACTGAAATAGTGCAGTTAATGATCTGAATGAGTAGAGATGTCAGCTCCAGTGTGCTAAAGAGTCTTATCATGATTAGCTGTCATTTGAGGTTGCAGGTACACACAGACCTGAAGCACAATGGTATTTTAGTAGGGATCTGTAAAACATGCACGTGTATTCTCCTTAAGCATATGATCTTAATTTCTGCTTGAACTGAACTATTTTGTCAATTTGTGTAAACCACTTCTTAATAAACGAAGATATGCTGAACCACAAACTTCAAACCAGTCATGGTGCAATTCTGTGGTATATTTAATAAAATGGATCCAAAAAACTTTTCTTTAGAACCTCGGCTTGATTCGCCTTTATCGGAGAAAAATGTTTTTTTGGATCTATTTTATTAAATATACTACAGAATTGCACTGTGACTGGTTTGACGTTTATGTTTCAGCATACTTTGTCAATTTGACTCAAATTATCTGGGGTATTATTCTTGTCTAACTCATTTAGTTTATTAACGGCATCCATAAGACAACTTTAATGTCTTACATAGTAGATGGTGTTCTCTACCTTCCTCCTCCACACTCGACCCCTGCCTTTCACAGTAAAAGAACTCTAGACACCAGTTGGACCCATCCATTGCTAGAGGCTTCAGAATTCACATTCTGTCTCCTATTTGCTCTTTGTCTCAGCTATTTTTGTAGTCATTACACTACAAGATGAGTTACCTTTATCAATTTGAAAGTCCTATTTCCATTTATTCTTCTTTCCAGAAGTATGTATTTATTTTGGACGTTGGATAACAAGCTCTTCCTTGATCCCCAATGGAAAAGTGAGCTTTAGAACTTCTTGGAGGAATAAACTTCTTGTCTGTGTCCTAGAGTTCACCCTTTGAGATCAGACTACTGTAGGAAAAAATACCCATTCATTGACTGTTTCTCTCCCTACCTTTGTTGCATAGTTACCCTAAAACATTAAAAAACAAAATCCCAGCTTCACTTGCCAAAGAAAAGGAAGACGTACGTTTTAAAACATGGGAAATTCAAAAAATGAACTTAAAATGATCTTTTGCCAAACGGAACAGTTCAAGAAAGTACATTTTCTAATCCACTAGATTATTATAGTAAGGTCCATTTGTTTGTAGCTGATCTAATATCCAAGAGTAATAGGTACAGATTACTTGTCAGTATGTTATGTTCTCGCAGCATGAAGCAATCCAAGTAAATGAATATAGACAGTAACCTAGTGTAACATGCATAGCCTTTTTCACCTCTTAAAAACAGAGGGAGGTAAAATGGAGAGGAGTGCTGCATACCTTTCATAGCAGTTGTCAGCTGGGGCTAACCATCCTAGATAGCCACCTTAAATGGAACTGCAGTCATATTGCTGAACTTGAAAGGAAAAATGGAAAATATATACAGATGGCTAGACTAAAAATTTTCATGAGTGTGTTGGGGAGTGGTTAGGATGCCTTCAAAGAAGGAACTGATATGTCCTTGGGTACAATCCTAATACATAAGAGGTAAGGGCAATGCTGTGCAAGTTTTCTTTAATAAGTGGCTTGTGTAAATAGAGAATATTTTTAGAAAAGGAGTCTATGCTACGCAAGTCATTCAGCTAAACCTTGTACCACAAAACCTCAAACTCTGAATGCTGAAACTGAAATTGTGTAAACTAGAAGAACCAGCAGTGTAAAGAAATGAAAAAACATGTGTGTAAGAAATACTTTCACAAATATGTGGATGACTTGCATTTTATAAAATACAGGATCAACCAGTAGGTTGGTCTATTTTTATTGAATAAATGATTGACTGGTTAAGTGAGCTGTTGATTCTCTGGCCCCTTTTCAGCTGTGACCAAGGCCAGAAAGGCAAGGGTAAATCTAAATGTCGACATTATGAACATGGAATACTAAAAGTGCGAGGATTATTCAGCTGATTCTCTTACTGAGCCTGTTTTACAAATGTTGTGCTATGTGGTCAGCAACCTCCAGCACTAGCAAAACAAAGCAGAGTTTAAAAGATGACATGTTGTAATCAGAATTGTAGTTCTAGAAAGTAATGTAAGGAAAGTGTTTGTTTTCAGTGTAAGCATGGTAATGTTAGTTACATTTGTTGCGTCTTTCGGCTTTTCCCGGTTAGGGGTCACCACAGTGGAACTCCGGTCCGCTAATGGTTGGCAGTACATTTTTACGTGCCGAGTTGCCAGCTCTGACGCACAACCTTCAACGAAGGTACACCCATTCACGCATGTCTCCACGTAAAAGACGCTCTAGCTAAGAATCGAACCGGACAGCGTCTCACTGTGAGGCGACTACGCTACCGCAGCACCACCACCGCAGCTCTACTTGCTGTAAATGTTAGAACCAGAAGCTGCATGCTTAAGTTAACAGTGTTCCAAATGCAATGAGAAGGTGTAAAAACTATGTATTAGTAGGTGGTATAAGCCCTCCCCTTCTTCCCCAGTACTTAAATTTACTGGCTCTGAGGTAGCACCACTTTGGGTATGAGGACTCCAGTTCTTGCACATCAATGTGTAATGGACATGTACAAATAGTATATCCAAGGAACAATGAGTAATAGGACACTGCCAAGATAAATCCAGTTAAAAACCTTTTATTGGATGTAAGCGCTTTCGGGATAGCCCTTCATCAGACATAGTTTCAATACATTAAAACAGTCTTTATTTAAAATACATAGCAGCCAATCACTTTCTTACAAACACCCGCCTATTTTCTAGGGCGGGTTTAACAGGTAATACATCATTAAGACCTGGTGGTCTATGTGCTCTCAGATCAACAATCCACTTGGATTCTGCTAAGGCTGTCCTATGTTTAACATCCCCCCCCCTGTCATTAACCATAACATTAGTTATGCATCTAAATTTAAAACAATGTGTAGGATTCTGGCTTATGTGTCTATAGAGGGCATTACCTATATCAAGGTTCCTAATGCTACTGAGATGTTGCAGGATTCTAACTTTTAGCATATTGTTAGTCATTCCAACATAAAAACATGTGCATTTCTCACAATTCGCCATATAAACCAAATGTTTAGTCCTACATGTTGCCCTTCCCTTAAAATGAAAAATTCTGCTTAAATCAGGATGCTTAAAATCAGTGTCCCCCCTAATGTACTCACATGCCTTGCATTTGCCACATGGGTGTGTGCCTACACTCAAAATTGGTTCCAATCTTTTTTCTAAATGTACTTCCTTACACAATAACTCTTTCAAGTTCTTGTTTCTTCTGTATATAAATTTAGGATATTCTCCTACTATATCTTTCAACCCTATGTCACTGGTTAATATATTCCAATTTTTCTGTACTATCTGGCAAATATCTTTGGTGTTACTTCCATATGTAAACAGCACATTCATCTTTCTTTCCTGTTTATTTTCGCCTGTTCTTTCTTGTCTACCTCTATTGTTCCTATTTAACCATGGCTTGTATCTGGTCTCCCTCTATTGTCTTCCATTGTCCATGGCTCTATCTATCATAGGTTTTTTATATCCTCTGCATATAAGATGTTGCTCTAATTTATGCATTTCCTCTTCACAGCATGCATCCTCAGAACATATCCTGGATATCCTGCCAATCTGACTTTCTATAATGTTTGGAAAGATATGTCTCGGATGCATGCTGTCAAAGGATAGCAAAGTATTTTGCCAACAGTCCTTTCTATAGAGTTTAGATGTAAACCCTTCTCTTGTTTGCTCTATACAAACATCCAAAAAATCTATCTTATCAAACGATGTTTTTGCATTAAAGGTCAAAAAGGTCGTTGTATGTATAAAAGCTAGGAACTTTTCAAAAGTGGACACGTCACCGTCCCACAAAATAAACACATCATCCACAAATCTGGCATATAGAACTATTTGTTTGTTCCATTCCTGATTTTTCAAAATCTCTAAGGTTTCCCATTTGGAAAGCACCATATTTGCGTATGTGTTAGCACAGGGGGTGCCCATGGCTACCCCCCGTGCTTGTCTATACAAAGAACCAGGTCCTATGAATACATTGTTAAACAGCACCAGTGACAACAGACTTTCTACTGTTGTCCTCATCTGTTCTGTAGCTCCTAGTTTAACTATAACCTCACCAACCGCTTGTATACCATAGTCATGTTCAATGACCGTAAACAGGCAGTGACATAGGGTTGAAAGATATAGTAGGAGAATATCCTAAATTTATATACAGAAGAAACAAGAACTTGAAAGAGTTATTGTGTAAGGAAGTACATTTAGAAAAAAGATTGGAACCAATTTTGAGTGTAGGCACACACCCATGTGGCAAATGCAAGGCATGTGAGTACATTAGGGGGGACACTGATTTTAAGCATCCTGATTTAAGCAGAATTTTTCATTTTAAGGGAAGGGCAACATGTAGGACTAAACATTTGGTTTATATGGCTAATTGTGAGAAATGCACATGTTTTTATGTTGGAATGACTAACAATATGCTAAAAGTTAGAATCCTGCAACATCTCAGTAGCATTAGGAACCTTGATATAGGTAATGCCCTCTATAGACACATAAGCCAGAATCCTACACATTGTTTTAAATTTAGATGCATAACTAATGTTATGGTTAATGACAGGGGGGGGGATGTTAAACATAGGACAGCCTTAGCAGAATCCAAGTGGATTGTTGATCTGAGAGCACATAGACCACCAGGTCTTAATGATGTATTACCTGTTAAACCCGCCCTAGAAAATAGGCGGGTGTTTGTAAGAAAGTGATTGGCTGCTATGTATTTTAAATAAAGACTGTTTTAATGTATTGAAACTATGTCTGATGAAGGGCTATCCCGAAAGCGCTTACATCCAATAAAAGGTTTTTAACTGGATTTATCTTGGCAGTGTCCTATTACTCATTGTTCCTTGGATATATCATTTTAGTACTTGGGACTTCAGTATAACGTTTCTTCTTTCTTTGGACATGTACAAATAGGCTGACATCTTCAAAGTTGTGCTGTGTCCTTGGACTTGGAAAAATGAAGGATGTGTGAGCTGTGCATTAGGACTGTAGTCCCTCTCACAACATCCTATCTTTTTCATGCCTATGTTATGTTCACTCCATTTTATCATTTACTTTGGTGTTTTTCAGTTTGAGTTTTGATCTCTCCTGTTTTCCATATTTTTGGTTTGGACTTAATTTAGTTAGTTTCACTTATCTGAACCAGAACTTTTAGTTTAAATTAGTATGCTGCAGCTTGTGCAGCGGTTAACGTTGTCGCCTCACAGCAAGAGGTTCTCCGGTTCGATTCTCGGCTGGGGTGCCTTCTGTGTGGAGTTTGCATGTTCTCCCTGTGTTCAAGGGTTTCCAGGTACTGTTCTCCCACATTCCAAAAACATGCATCTGGAGCATTTCTCCCCGGGCCTCCGCTGAAAACAGGCTCTGTGGAACCTAGTCAGACATTCCCGGTCAGCAAAATGTTAAATAAAATAAATAAAAATAAATAAATGAGAGATGATCTTGTACTGTGTAGTATGTCTATGTCCAAAAATGTAAGGAAGAACATTGGATGTGGTACCAAAATCAGTAGCTGCACATCTCCCAGGGTTCATGGTATTTCCCCTAACTCCCACTAAGCTCCTTGATTTTCACCTAGCATAATCTGTCTTTTCTGCTTATGTGAACCTCTGTGGAATTCTTCCACTCATTTGCTTTAGGCTAACTTGGTACCTGTTTCTGTAAATATTATGAACTGGAATGTTTGAGTTTTACTTTTGTTTTGAATGAGCATTCATACTATGCTTGCCTATTTACATTTGTTCACCAGGATAATCCATCTGAGCAAAAGCCTATTTTCAGAGGAAGCCTGGAAAGAAAAGTTCCAATAAAATTAATTTAGTCTACCTAACAAAGTAGGAATGTAGTATCAAGGTATACCTGTAATTAAAGGTAATGCTTTGAAAGAAAGGCTGACAACTTGTAAACAGTGGAACTGTTTTTCTCTGTCTAGGTAATGTACACCTAGAACTTGGTACCAGTGGACGTGTTACAGCAATTAAAAATGTTATACATTGTTAGTTTTGGTGGTGGTCTGTGTTAAGGAGGTGTTGTTTTGTTGAGCTATAAGTAATGATATTGAGGAGAATTAAGAGTTCTGTCTGGTGGTAAGTTATGGGATGAAGATAGATGGGAAATAAAGTGCGCGTAGTGGTAACTAAGCTTAGTAGGGGCAAGGTTATGGGAGTGGTAAGTACAGTCATGGAAATTTGGATAACTGAAATAGGAAGGAAACTTCAGATACAAGAGGCATTACCAGTTGGAAGCTGGATGAGTTTTGAGGTTTTAAAGAAATGTAAAGTAGTTGTATTCCTATATGATATGAGAGGGACTTGAGTTCCATAATTTAGTAACAGACAAATTTATTCTCCCTTCCAAGCGTAGGCTGAAATTGGTCATTTGATCAATGTTCTACACCAGTTAATAAATTCAGATAAATACATAAACAACAAATGAACAAAATCATACCCCTCAATCTGTAGTGGACAAAATAAAATAAAAATAGCAATGGTCAAAGGCAACATATCAGGCGGGGGATGGTCTTTAATCATTGCTATAAGAGCATTAAGAAGGGTAGGGAGGGAAGGGGTGGTTGCCCTTTGTGCAAAGTTATATGTGTATATTACTTAAAAACAGTTTCACAATTTACAGGCTGGCAAACACTTCTGTCAAAGGTAATTACAAATTATCAGGTTGCAACATAATAAACAATGTTAAGTTGTCAATCTCGCCTTCATTCTTGCTTGATGGGTTCGGAGCCGA
Organism: Protopterus annectens; assembly: GCF_019279795.1. Lineage (NCBI taxonomy): Eukaryota > Metazoa > Chordata > Ceratodontiformes > Protopteridae > Protopterus > Protopterus annectens. The sequence continues at coordinate 1,924,546,597 of NC_056737.1, read as the reverse complement.
TCCCTCGGCTCCGACTCGGCACTTGCTAAGCTCGAGAGTCACTTTTACCAGCTCGAGGCAGCCCCATATCCCATGATGCAAGGCGGTAAGTACCCAGATCTCGTTTGCCGCTTCGCTTAGGAGGTCTTCTTTTTGCCAGCTCCTGGTAAGTTATTCACTTTTGTGAGATTTAAGCCCCTTTTAGTAAAAAAAGCTTTTATTGATAGTTTTAAGTTTATTTTGTACTTTTTCTGACAGAAAATCCCTGTCTCCTTTAATATTTTGTTAGTCAAACTTTTCCCTATCCCATCCCCCCCCTGTTAGGGTGTGTGTGTTGGTTTTATAGAATACCTTTTGGTATTTTATTTAAGTTAATTTTGACTGGTGTGTGTGTGTGTGTTTTTTCAGCACCATGTCAAAGGAGAGGGTCTCAGGTTTTAAGAAGTGTGACTCGTGCTGTCAGAAGATGTCTCTGACAGACGGTCACACTTCTTGCCTGTATTGTCTGGGCCCTCTTCACCTGCAGGACTCCTGTGCTATTTGTCATTCCTTCAGCCAGAGAGTCCTGCAGGAGAGAATAAGCTGATACTTAGGGGCCTTCTTGCCGGAGGGCTCTCCGCTAAGTCAGCTCCACCAAAATCAGCAAAATCTTCCAAGGCCCAGGCTTCTGTATCTAAGCCTGCGGCCTCGGCTCCGGGTCCGTCCGAGTCGAGATCGGCTCCGGCTGGAGCCGATTCTAGCTTAACAAAGCCTTCGGCGCCGATGGCTATCGGTGCCGAATCTGTAGTGCCCACTTCGATGTCGGCTCCGATCGGTTCCGACACCCATCTGGCACAGGCATCGGTGCCGGCCACGATCGGCTCCGACACCGTTACTTTGGTGGCTGTATCGGCCCCGGCTGGAGCCGATATCGAGCTTCCTGTCGGCTCCGAAGTCGGCTCCGACAGGATCTATAATATCGGCTCCGATGGCTCTTTCCAGGAAGAGACCGAGGCCTCCTTCCTTGGAGCCGATACTTCGGCCCCGGCTCCACCTCTTCTATCGGAGCGGAGCCATCGGAGCCGATCTTCAAGGTCTTCCAGACTTTCAGATCATGACCTTGAGAGAGTGGTCAGTAGATTACTTAAGTCACAGGTACTGGCCCAAATGTTACACAGTCCGTCTCAACAGACGACTGTTGTTCCACACCCCGTTACAGTTCCTCCTTCAACTCTACCCCAGAGCTTGGAGTTGGAGTCTTCGAATGGTTACTGCTACGGCTGGAGGACGGATACCCCTTCTGTTCCTTCAGCCTCTACTCTTATCTCCTCTTGAGACCTTCCTTAGAGGGATTCGGTGGTCGGGCTTCCATGGTCTCCTCCGAGGGGTGAGTGGCATCGGACCCTTGTCCGAACCCGCTCTTCCCTTGGAGCCTCGGCCTTGGTGAGCTCGGCTCCGACATCTGCCTCGGAGACTTCCCTTCGGTGGCCCCTGGAGTTCCTAGCTCTTGGAGCGGGTTCTCTCGGACCTGCCTGGGAGGGGAGCATTCGAGGTGATGAAGAGTGTACTGGCCACTGGTATCAGTCAGCAGTCTGTTCCCGTAGCTCCTCCCTCTATAGTACCTGTTGACATCTCTGCCACTTCTCTTGCTACAGGACCCAGAGATCCTCCGCCTCAGGTTTCCCCATTGGGAATTTCCCCCTCTTCCGAGGATTCTCCTGATGTTTCGGGAGATCCTCCTAGGAAGAGGACTTGTAAGAGGAAGCATGTAGACTCCCCGAGTCTGTCACCCGGATACTGACTTTGATGAGTCAGAGGGATCCCTAGATCCCCTCTGAGGATGTCTCCTTCTCAGACATCCTAGAACTTCTGAAACAGAGGGAAACTGGCCCACCAACAATCCCTCTGAGGATGAGTCAGTATACCTAGAGGCGTTTGGATCTCGGCCCTCCACCTCCTGGGTGTCTCCGCCTTCGACCCCTTATGCAGGTTATTGCACGAAGGCGTGGGCAGCTCCTGACTCTGTAGAGCCAGTCCCTAGGAGGCCTTCAAAATTTATCACTGCCCCTGTGACAAACAATTCCTTACTAAGGGTGTCCCGCTGATGCCATGGTGGTGGCTGCGGCCACCAAAAGGAAAATGCAGATCCTTCCGTGCCCGTCCATCCTCCTAATAAGGACTCTAGGACCATGGATAGGTACGGTAAGCGGATGTTTTCCTCAGCGACCTTTGCTATGCTCGCTGAATTACCTATGTCACTTCACCAGACTCCAGAGGGATATCCTGAAGGAGCTGGGAGAAGTAGTTCAGGATCCTACAGCTGCAGGGGCTCAAGAAAAAATTGCTTCTCAGCTAGGAACCCTCAATTCCATTGCAAACTCCTCCATGCGGCTAATATCTTATGCTGCGGATGGAGCGAGTAGAGCCGCAGGCACAGGTGTGGCTCTTAGACGCCAAGCCTGGATGCGGCTATGTGATTTTGCGGATCCCATTAAGGCGTCCTTCACAAATTCTCCCTTTGATGGGTCAGCTTTGTTTGGCCCTCCGGTGAAGGAAACCTTGACCAGGTGCGAGCAGGACGGCAAGACTCTTTCTGCTGTTGGAGTCCGTTTTTCCACCCCTTCTAGGCCTTATCCCAAAGGACAGAAGGGTGGGAAGATGTGGTTCCGTATATCCCAAGGAGTCACGCCGGATTCACGTGGTCAGTTTACCCCTAGAGGCAGAGGGGGTAACAACAACAGACGCTCTAGAGGCAGAGGGGGTCCGAAGAACCAGGGAAACAGGGAGTCTCTCTCTGACAAGCCCTTTCAGCATCCCTGAGGTGTTGCCCGGCTGTCCCTCCTTGGAGGCAGTCGGGAAGATTATCACTGTACCCAGAAGCCTGGCATTCCCTCACTCAAGACAGATGGGTACAGTCGATCATATCCAAGGGTTACATAATTCCTTTCGAGGAAAGTCCCTTCCCTGAAATTCCCTTCCAGATGTACCACCGGTCTAAGGGAGATTGCAGAGTCAGAAATCGCAAAACTACTGCAAAAAGAGCCATTCAGCCAGTTACAATAGACCATTCAGAGCCCGAATCTACTCAAGGTTCTTTTTGGTCCCCAAAAGACGGGAGACTGGAGACCAATATTGGATCTCAGCAGACTCAACAAGTCTGTCAGGAGACAAGATTCAATGGTCACTCTTCAGTCAATTCTGCCCTTCTTACAGAAGGACAACTGGATGTGCTCAATAGATCTTCAGGATGCGTGCTATCACATCAAAATTCACAGACGCTCCAGGAGATTTCTCCGCTTTCGGCTGGGGTCCAGTCATTTCCAGTTCAGAGCCCTGCCCTTTGGTCTCACTACAGCCCCCAGAGTGTTCACCAAATGCATGGCAGTGGTCACGGCTCACCTGAGACGCCAAGGATTCCAGGTGTTTCCGTATCTCGACGACTGGCTCCTGTCAGCCACCACCAGGCATCAGCTTATACAAGCCAGGGATTATACAATAGACCTTTGTTCTCATTTGGGCATCTCAATCAACTTCAAAAGTCATCCTTATCGCCCTGCCAGTCTATTACCTTCATAGGCGCAAACTTAAACACTGTTCGGATGTCAGCTACCCTTACAGAACAAAGAGTTTCAGACATTCAGACTCATGTCAGGATCATTCTGGCCAGCAAGAAAATACAGGCCAGAATGGTTCTAAAGGTATTAGGTCTCATGGCTGCGCCATTACTCTTCTTCCCTGGCTCGATTCTACATGCGCCTTCTTCAGTGGATGCTGTTCACACAGTGGTCATACCAGCAACTTCCAATGCGTCACCAGATTCTGGTGACACAGACATGCAAAGAGCATCTTGCTTGGTGAATCACATCGTCTCAGGTTCACCAAGGCAGGTACTTTGTACCTCCATCCCCGATAGCCACGGTCACCACGGATGCCTCCCTGATCGGGTGGGGGGGTCATTATCAGGGCAGGATGGTTCATGGGACGTGGCAACCGTTCAAGTACCATCTGCACATAAATGTCCTGGAGATGAGAGCAGTGCTTTTAACGTTGCAAGCCCTCAACGACTTTCTTCCCGTAGGGACAATTGCAGTCCACACAGACAACATGTCTGTAGTTTGGTATATCAACAAACAGGGCGGAACCAAGTCCTACCCCTTGTGTCGAGAAGCGCTCAGACTTTGGCAATGGGCGATCTCCTCTCATCGGTTTCTGGTAGCAACGCATATCCCTGGGAAAACCAACATTATAGCGGACAGATTGAGCAGAGCTATCCTCATGCCTCACGAGTGGTCTCTCAAGCAATCTATAGCGGAAGAGATTTTTCTGGAATGGGGTCGTCCATGTTGCGTTCTTTTTGCTACTCCCCAAAACAGCAAATGTCCAGACTTCTTCAGCGTCTTCCTGCTACCAGGCCATCCCCCCAGAGACGCTCTGACCCAGGATTGGCCCAGGGACTTCTTTATGCCTTCCCTCCATTTCCTCTGATCCCTCAGGTGATCCAGAAAGCTACCGTTTTGAGAGCCAAATTGATTCTCATTGCCCCTTACTGGCCTCGACAAGTTTGGTTCCCGTTCCTCCATCATCACCTTTTGGTGCAGCCGTGGCATCTGGACCCAGTGCCAGATCTTCTGATTCACCAATCGGGTCAGCTGCACCGGTCAATCCCTTCTCTCAACCTCACAGCATGGTTACTCCACTTCCTTCCTTAGCCAGGCTTCCTTTGATCTCTAACCCAGTTAGAGACATCATAGTAGCTTCACTAAAATCCTCTACCAGGAGGATTTACACAAGCAAATGGAAACGTTTCTCTTATTGGGCTAAGGCCCAAAATATTGATCCTTTTACTGCCCCTGTTCAGGCAGTTCTGGACTTCTTAGCAGAGATTTTTCATGCAGGCTCCTCTTCTTCCACAGTCAGAGTTCAATTGGCTGCTATTTCCAATTTTCATGTCGGGATAGCAGATCATAATATTATGTCCCATAGGCTCTGCAGGGCCTTCTTGAAAGGAATTTTCCTACTAAAACCTCCAATCAGGAATCCTCCTCCTCAGTGGGATCTAAATTTAGTGCTGACATCCTTGATTCTTCCCCCCTTCGAGCCAGCTGTTTCTTGTTCCCTGAAATATCTTTCTTGGAAAACGTTATTCCTAGTGGCTATTACATCTGCCAGGAGGGTGTCTGAACTTCATGCTCTTCGGTTCGACCCCCCTATTTGGTTTTTCACAAAGACAGAGTATCTTTGAGAACTAACCCAACCTTTTTACCTAAGGTCGCTTCAAAGAACAATTTGAATCAATCCATTGATCTCCCGGTATTTTTCCCTAACTATTCAGATAGAGCTGAACAAAAGCTACATTATCTTGATGTCCACCGTCAACTTAGATATTATTTGGACAGAACAAAAAATTTAGAAAATCTGATCAACTTTTGTTTCCTATGGGGATAATAAAAGAGGCCTTCCTGTTTCTAAAGTGACTTTGTCCAGATGGCTTTCTTCGGTCATCTCTGAAATTTATACGCTCAGGGGAAAACAGCTGTGCTCAAAACCTAAAGCACATTCAACTAGGAGCTTAGCTACTTCTACAGCTTTTCAAGCTAGACTTCCTTTGGACACTATTTGTGCAGCGGCCACTTGGGCTACTCCTCACACTTTTGTTTCCCATTACAAATTGGACTTGGCCTCCAGGGACAGAGCCAGTTTTGGCTCTACAGTCCTCAAGAGTTTGTTCCATTGAGCCACCCAGGATAGAGGTGCTAGGGACGCGGTCCCATCAAGCAAGAATGAAGGCGAGATTGACAACTTAACATTAAGAGTTATGTACCTACCATAACGTTCCATGTTAGTTGTCTTCTCGCCTTCTTTCTTGTGACCCTCCCTCCTTCCCCCTGGCCTGGACAGACCTTGTATAAGAAACTGTTATGCTAAAGACCATTCAGACCTGGTCCTTTTTCCATCTGTAAGTTTCTTTCTTCCTTTGGGAAGTATTTTATGCTTGGTGCTATTGCCCTTTGTCAGCAAACGAGATCTGGGTACTTACCGCCTTGCATCATGGGATATGGGGCTGCCTCGAGCTGGTAAAAGTGACTCTCGAGCTTAGCAAGTGCTGAGTCGGAGCCGAGGGATCGGCTCCGAACCCATCAAGCAAGAAAGAAGGCGAGAGAAGACAACTAACATGGAACGTTATGGTAGGTACATAACTTCTTATTTTTATACATTTTCTGTTGTGACAGCACAAAGTGTTTATAAAAGTATATATTAATCCAGCTACTTAATGTATGGCTGCCTTATTAAAATGTATGATTAAACAGATGTGATTGCTTATAAACAATAGGGTGGTACCAAATGGCTGTATTGCTGTGGTGCCAAACTTATTTGCTACAGTTGTGATTGCTCCTCACTTACATTGCTAGAGTAATGAGATAAATATGCATTTTCTGAAAAACAAAACTTTATTAATTGTAATATTTGTCATTATCTTAACATTATACTCAGTTTTGTTAAAATATGCTCATTTTATAAGGGAAAGATCAAAATCTGAGGCAACGTCAGGAACACTTGAAAGCTACACATGAAACCCGCAGGCATCATTTCAGTATCCCTTCCCTACAAAAGTTTAAGTATGAACCTGTGTTGAAAGTACATCAAAAGACTTACTGATTAAAGAGGAATTCTTTAGACTGATTTTCTGTGTTTGTTACTTAAAACATTTTTTCTCTTATCCCTGCAACATTTAATTTTTAAACAAAAGCTCCTTGACCACCAATTCTTTAACAACCTGTTGGTAAACCTGTACATATAAGCATGGTGTCTGTGCCCCATTACCCATTGCATGTCAGCATCTGGATGTGGGACTTGAAAGCACTGGGGTGGGGGATTAGCAAAAAAAAAAAAAAAAAAAATCGGCCAACAGTGTGATATTTTCCTGGGTTTGCTTGATCACTTCCTCAGTCCCACATGCAGGTTAGGATTAGCCTGGGGGATGTTTAGACTGTCTTAGGATCAGATCATAGGTGGTTACTAGGTTGTCGACTGGGAGGTCATTTCAAGCCTAGCCATTTCATCCCAATGTAATACCATAGATAGTCTAGTCAATACCCAGGATTGTATTTATTAATGCCTGCCCATGTCCAGGAGGGTTGTGGGTGCTATCCCCGGTAAGAATTTACTGTGGCCCATCCACTTGTCCAGGTTCCTTTTGAATAATGTTAGAGGTTCTCTTTTATGAATTTGCAACCTATTCCAGAGATGCAGCAGTCACTGGGAGATAAATTGGTCCCTCCAGCATGTCCTATTCAAGTTGCAGGCCATATTTAGGTCCTTGGAATGGATAGCTCTATTCCTGTTTGATTTACAGATGTGTATCAAATTCATTAGGTTTGGGTTGGAGATGGCTCTTTAAGCTAGGCATAAGTCTCCCCTAAGAAGTATGATACTGAGTATAGTGATAGGGACTTTAGTTGGTCTGTGTAAGGCATGTGCTGCAGTCCCTTTATCTTGGTTAGAAACCTCTAAGGTCTGTTGAATTGCTGCAGGTGCTTTGTACGATACATGCCAAAAGGGGCGTTATACTCCATTATGGGCCTGATTAGTGACTAGTATTGAGTGGTTATAACCTCTCTCGCTCTAGAGGTGATGCCTTTGCTAATCAAATGTGCTACATAGAAAGCCTTCCTTGTTACAGTAGACATATGGTGGTCAAAGTTAAGGTCACAGTCTACTTGTGATTTGAGATCACTTACCACTTCATAGGTACATAAGGTATTATTGTTAATTTGATAGTGTGAAGGGACATTGTTTTTTACTGAAGGGAATTATGCATTTCTTGACATTCATAAAGATAACTAAAGTAAACACAAAATCCAGTTTTTAAGTGATGATTTTGTTAAAGGAAAAAAAAAACTATCCAAACCTATGTGGCCCTAAGTGAAAAAGTAATTGTCCCCTTAACCTAATAACTGGTTGGCCAACCTTAGCAGCAACTGCAATCAAGCATTTGCGATAACTGGCAATGAGTCTTTCATATCACTGTTGATGAATTTTGGCCCACTCTTCTTTGCAGAATTGTTTTAATTCAGTCATATTGGAAGGCTTCCGACCATGAACCGCCTTTTTAAGGTCATGCCACAGCATCTCAATTGGATAAGTCCAGACTTTGTCTAAGCCACTCCAAAATCTTCATTTGTGTTTTTTTTTTTTAAGCCATTCAGAGGTGGACTTGCTGTGTTTTTGGATCATTGTCCTGCAGAACCCAAGTGTGTTTCAGCTTGAGGTTACGAACTGATGGCCGGACATTCTCATTCAGGATTTTTTGGTAGAGAGCAGAATTCCTGGTTCCATCAATCACAGCAAGTCATCCAGGTCCAGAAACAGCAAAGCAGCCCCAGACCATCACACTACCACCACCGTGTTTGACTGCTGGCATGATGTTCTTTTTCTTAAATGCTGTTACTTTTACGTCTGATGTAACTGGACGCACACCTCCAAAAAAGTTCAACTTTTGTTTGGTCAGTCCACAGAATATTTTCCCAAAAGTCTTGGGGATCATCAAAGATGTTTTTTGGTGAAAGTGAGATGAGCCTTTATGTTCTTGGTCAGCAGTGGTTTTCGCCTTGGAACTCTGCCATGCATGCCATTTTTGCCCAGTCTCTTTCTTATGGTTGAGTCATGAACACTGACCTTAACTGAGGCAAGTGAGGCCTGCAGTTCTGTAGATGTTGTTCTGGGTTCTTTTGTGACCTCTTTGATGAGTTGTCCCTGCGCTCTTTGGGTTATTTTTATAGGCCATCCACTCCTGGGAAGGTTCACCACTGTTCCATGTTTTCTCTATTTGTGGATAATGGCTCTCACCGTGGTTTGCTGGTGTCCCAAAGCTTTAGAAATGGCTTTGTAACCTTTTCCAGACTGACAGATGTCAATTACTTTGTTTCTCATCTGTTCCAGAATTTCTTGAGATTGTGGCATGATGTCTTTCTTTTTGGGATCTTTTGGCCTACTTCATTTTGTCTGACCGGTTCTATTTAAGTGATCTCTTGATTCAACAGGTCTGGCAGTAATCAGGCCTGGGTGTGTCTTGTGAATTTGAACTCAGCTTTCCCAAAAATGTGATTAACCACAGTTACTTCATGATTTAACAAGGGGGACAATTACTTTTTCACATAGGACCATAGGTTTGGATATTTTTTTTCCCTTAATAAATAAAATCATCACTTAAAAACTGCATTTTGTGTTTACTTGGGTTATCTTTGTCTAATATTTAAATTTGTTTGATCTGAAACATTTTACTGTGACAAACATGCAAAGAAATAAATCAGAAAGGGGGGAAATACTTTTTCATTGCACTGTATGGCTTTGAAAAGAGTTGGGATTTAGAAGTACTTTAGAAGCAGTAAATTAGGTCTAGATCTGGCTTTGCAAAGACCCATCTCCATAGGCTCCTGGGCTGCTCTTCCACCTCCCAAATGCAATTCGCTAGGGTGATCTACCCATGTTGCGGAGACTACTGCAACAGTATAAAATATGAACACAGTACA
>NC_056737.1:1924514609-1924532109 GCF_019279795.1 Protopterus annectens | reverse complement strand
GATGTAATGAGTTAATTATCCCTTTTTAACAGCAGTTTTGTTCTAGACTCAACTAGAAACTGTACTTGACCTGGTCTCTCACTTAGCACTCATTATTACTCTCATCAATCCCTAATAGGGAACTCTATCTTGAACCTGCAGTTCAAACCATTGCTTAGCCTCATCCCTCTGTTATCTTTCAATTCTGCTTGCCAATACCTTGGATTCTTTCCTAGTTTTCTCCCAAAAATTCCAGTCTCATTATGGCTATTTTCTATACCACGTGTTGCAGACATCCTTATTGGTAAAATCTCCTTTCTCCGTTCCTGGACTGGCATAGTTCTTAATCTTTAGCTACTTTAATAATAATCTATATGGTGTTTGTTCTCATTAAGGACTTGCATTTAAAATCTTCTCTCTTGAACTCCATCTCCCGTATTTAATTATCATTTTTCCTTTGGTTCAAGTTGTGTATGAGCTTTAATTGTAAAATTTAAATATCCCTTCAAATCAGGTATCTCTGAATCATCTTGTTCTCTGGGGAAATGACTTTAACTCACGTAAACTCTTCTCTTCTCAAATTCCTTCAAATCTTCATTATTTTTTATCTGCAACTTCTCTAGTTAATAAAAAAAAAATGTCTGACCTGTATATGAATTAAGAGACTAAAACTGTTTGACTGCTTTTATCTTACTACCCATAATAGAGTGTCCAGATTCTTGATTTTTTGTATTTTCTTGCCACATATCCTTAGATGCCATAGCAAAGACTTTTTTTTTAATCTGTGTATCTAAATACTTCATCTTGTGAGTATTGGTTTTTCCTGAGCCAAGTCATATATGGGTACATAGTTTACAACTACAATTTTTGGTTGGTCTTCATTGATTTTATATCCTGAAAAGATTTGGAGTGGTCTCAGAATGTTCCACAACACTGCAATGTCCTAGTCTAGATTATCAACACAAGCTAATATCTGCAAGTTAAGCTAACTTTTCTTTACTACATATCCCCAAATTTGTGACATCCTAATTTTCTTTGCTAATGGCTGTAAATACAAAGCAAATAATGGAAAGAGAACATCCCTGCTTAGAACCTCCATTCAAACACAACCTAGTAAAAAAGAGCCCTCCCACCTTAATTCTTATATCCAACCCTTCATATAATTTTCTTTTTAACTGTTATTTTATGTGGGAATGCAAGTGCTGCCTTTACTCATAAAATTCCAGCTGTTTATTGAATGTTTCTTTGTATCATGACTCTCTAACAGTAGTGGTAACGTCTTATATTCTGCTTCCTTGTGGATCACCTTTGTTCTGTTAAAGATGTCAAATGTTTATTTTTTATTTTCCGTTTGATTACCGGGGAAGTCCACTGGGCCATAAAGTGCCCGTTTTCAGTGGAGGCCCGGGGAGAAAAGCTCCATAAGCAATACAATACAATAAAGGTTACATTATGTTAAAAGTAAAATACATGTATAAAATTCTTAGTCAGGAAATGCAAATGCATAAAATGTACATCATACGACACAGTTAACAGGTAAAAGAGAACACAGTTTACAGGTATTTCGATTCAGTGCAACATGATTCAACTGTCTGTAAGAATCTGAGGTTTCTTGAGTTTTTTTTTTTTTGACAATGGCAATACTGATAATTACAATATATACATACTAGGAGTCAAGTGAGAAATTTCTTAATTGTTGAATGTCAGCTAAGTCTATTTTGGGAGAATAGAAATAAAAGCTTGAAGGTAGAGTGGAGCAAGGAGTATAGAGAGCTCAATGGTGAAATTCCCTAGAATTTATGTAGGTTGAAAGCAGGAACATTTCCGTTCGGATGACAGGTATAGGAAAAGTTGGATCTTGAAGGAGTCTGAGTTAGGTATAGTCCTAAGTGAAGGAGGGAGAGAGTTCCATTTCTTACCTAGAGAGAAAGAGAGAAGGTTTGCCTTGATTAAAAAAAAGTTCCATATTTATCAGTGCTAGTAGAATCGTTGCCATTCTCCAAGCTAGTATAGACACTTAACACCTAATAGTTATGGTATAAAATTGAAATGGGTATATGTAAAGACAAATCTGAAGGAACTTCTCTCTTTAGGTAGTGCAGCCACCACATCCTTCTTCCAAGATGTTGGTACTTGCTACCCCCTTTTTAAAATAGTGTTAAAGCTTTCTTGATCTTAATCACTTTGTCATCCTAACTTCTAAATTTCCACAGGAATATCATCTTTTCTTGGAGAGTTCTGTTGATTTAGGTTATACATGACTTTTGTACATCATTTCTTCCTATGTTAGCTAGCAATTATTAAACTTTTTTCTAACCATTGTATAATTATTTATTTCATAACTATTTGTAAATTTTATTAGTTTCCCCATTTCTCTACATTATACAAATTTAATTTTTTAAAATATCTATAATACCTATCTAGCCTTTCTGGTTATTTTGCCTTTTCACTGAGTTCCTAAGTTTGGCTACAAGTCTTTCTGTGTTCCGTTGCATGCATTGTTCTGGTAAAAGTATTTGGACTCTGACCAAACAAAGTTGTTTAACATCAGTCTTTCTATCCCCTGTGTTCCATTAAGGCCCTGTGCAGTTCTCTCCTTCTGTAAGTTTCTCCTTTGGCAATACTTTAACCTTTGTCATTCTGTCTAAATTCATATTATTTCCCCCCATATCTTTGTGATTTAAAAATATGGTCAAAACTAATAGATCATCTTCATCTCACTCACTCTCTATCCTTTAATTATGTCTGCCTACCCAAAAAACTCTCTCTCTTTTTTAGCAGATTAGGAAGAAGCCTAATGTCTCATTTTTACATGATTACCCTGCATCTTTTATCTTAGTTTTTAGTGGTGAGTGGTCTGGTATGCTTTTTGAATGGCTGTCAAACCGTTCCGTTAAATACACTTTCTCCTGTGAAGTATAATTTCTGTCCAGTCTATCCCAGGTATTGATTCTTACACAGAATTTGCATATTATTCTCAGAGCTCCTGCTACTAAATTTGTATTATCCATACCAAAGTTTCTTTTACTTAAGAAATGTATAATCTTATATCCCCCCAAACTTCCTCACCAGAGCAAGTTAGGGTTCAGTCCCTATCCATAAGTAATGATCCATCTGAAAGCTTATTTCTCCCCAAATTCTCTTAAGATCCATATAAGCATTTCAAAGTAGCATATAAATACATGCCAGCATAATCATACTCTTCTGCCAATAACCCCTTGCTACAAAACTCTACACTTGCGGTTTTCTTCCTCTTCTGTCACTACTGGGACACTTTACAGTCTGTATTACACCCATTTTCCTTTCTCCCTGGTGTTATGTTGGATGATCACTCTGAAATTTTGTCAAGTCAACAGGCATCTCCTGTAACATTTCTATTTGTTCCTTGCACTTAATATAACTTCACATTCTGTTTTTGTCCATACCTGTAAGGCTGTTTATATTCCAAGTTAATACTTACAAAGTAAATATTCCAATAGAAAGCCACATATTCTGCATGACAGTTCTTTTGAATTTCTCCTTCCTGAAGTTTACATGCACATACTAATGATTGGAAGGCTGATTATATGTCTAATTTCTTGTCATCTGTTTGAACCCATGTCATATTTCTCTACACTTCACTTTAGTAAAAACACTCAAGCTATATTCGCTAAATACCCCATTTAACTTGAGCAAGCACACAAAACTATATACACTTCCAAAAAGGAATTCTACCCCCATAAAATTTATAGTTACCCCAAACTGATGGCTGCACCCTATTGTAAAGCTAAGGATAAACATGGTAAAGTACATGTTGGAGCCTGTACTCCCACTTAAACTTCTGTCTATTTCTGCCTCAATCCCTCCATCCCCTTCCAGATGTGTGTTTGCTAAAAGCATGCAGTTTTTTTAACTTTTAGCCTTAAGGAAAAAATGCTTTAGCTACCCTTAAACTAAATTGCATTTAATGTGCTAAAGTACTAAGGCTACAGCTTCAATTTATAACTTTGCAGTCCCTCCTACTCCATCTAGTGGCAAATAGCTTTCTTCCAGCAGTTACAGGGTATTGTATGTATTTCAGTCATGTGGGTACAGGAACTTGTGTTCCTAGCGTCTGTAATCAAGGTCTTCTCTACTCCTTTGCCTTTTCTTGTAGAAACATGAAGAGCTTTGTTTTATATGGCTTGTGCAAATATTTCTAGCTCTTTTAAAAGGTTCCCATGGATCAGTGAAGAAAGAGTTTATACCGAAGTTTCTTTGTAATTTCAAAAAGCAGGCTTCTTGCAAACCAGTTGTGGGCTCCACTGCACAAGTATGTAAATATCTGAAAGTTTTAAAATAGCCATCATCAAAGGTTTTCCTCTTATGTCAAATGTAGTGAGTATTGAATTCATCAATGTTTACTGTCAGTCCCACAGAATGTAGTAGTCCTCAGTTGAAAAGTGTATCATAATCACTACCACTTTGCAGTTCTTCCTTTTCATCTTGCCATAGCTGGAAAGACATTTAACAAAATGTCTAACAATTTTACTTTAAGGAGTTCATTTTCCATTTTTGGTAATTGGTTTAGATAAGGTGGTCTGCCATAAAGGGGGGGGGCACAATCAATGCCATTAACATAAATTCACTGTGTGGAAACTAGACATTTTGCTTTAATATTTTTCTACCACTGATCTTGTGGGACTATAAAATGTTATCACAGCTTGGCAGGAGTATCATTTCGGGGCTGCTGGAACATAGACCTCTGATTTATGCAAGATGCTAAGACTTCATATGAAGAATACATTGCATTCTGTGGTCTAAAAGGGTCTGACATGTCAGCCCTTTGGTCACATCACTTTATTCTAGTAGATGTTTTGTGGTGGGCTGGCCATCAAAACCTAGAGAATGGACGGAGCCAAGATGGCCAACTGAAGGCAGAGCTCTGTAAAATTTAGTCGGACAAGAATTCAGTCAGTATCAATTAAACTTAGCAAAATCTTGTCAAGAATACTTAGATTCTCCAAAGGTGTTACAAGTGAAGTACATTTTGAAGAAATTCCTGTCTAATTACCTATGGCAAATTAGAAACATAATGAGCAGCACCAAATACTCTCAAATGGATTCAGCACTGAAGGGAGATAAAAATGTTAACTTCAACTTTACAAATATCTATGAAAGTAGATAACTTCCAGCAAAACCTAGAAAATCTTCGAGAACAACCAGAAGCAGACAAGTTCTCAAGGAGTTCTTACAGCAGCACCAGAATGAAATCTGACCTGGAAGTTGCACTAACTGATATGGATGGGAGGCTTAAAGATGATGAGCAACATGCTGACTTTCTGCTTAAACAAAACACTTTGGTTAATAAATAAACTCTATCTCAAGAACTGAAAAAGTGCAATATAAGAATTTTCAGTCTTCCAGCAAAAACAGAAGGGAACAACATTATTAACTCTTTGAGCTTCTGGATTCCCAAAATACTGGGCTTATAATAAGGGCTTTCATACAGAATTGAGAGAGCCCATAGAGCTCTAGGTAAGCCAGCTTCAACTTCCTTTTCTTCAACACCAAGGTCGATTTATTATAAAATTCCTTTGTTATATAGACTATGACCTTGTACTAAAAACAGCCTGGAGGAAAGCTCCATTAAAAGATAACCAAAGCTTTATTAAATTTGATAATGATTATTCTGCAAGAGTACTAGAAATGAAAAAAAAATGTTAGCCATTTGTAAAGCTACTAAACAAAATATCAAAACACAAATCTTGTATCTTGCAAGAATAAAAATGCATCTGTCTAATGGAGAAAGAACATTTTTATTTATTTTATTTTTTTTATTTTATTTATTTTACATTTGTTGACCGGGCTAGTCTGGCTGGATACATGTCCATTTTCAGCAGAGGCCCGAGGAGAAAAGCTCCACTATATACTGGTACATTACATAAAATCAATTACTATAGGATACAGCTTATAAGGATCTAAGAACTAATTGAATACAGGATATTAATAATACAGAAGCATTTTTACAGAAGTGTACAGTTCATAAATTACATCATTTTTACAGAAAATGTCTAATACTTAAAATACTAAATACTGTGTAGAATTCCTAATCCCATATTGTTACGAAAAGCAGGAGTAGTAATTTAGAAAGGACAGAAAAGGTAGCACATACAAAGGTCTATAACAGAGAGGATAGTGGGAGGAGAGGGAAAAGGAGGAAAGTAGTAGATATGGGGATAGAAGGAGTTTAACAGGAGAGGATTTAATAGTCTCGAAGAGGTGTCTGTGTATACCAAAAACAACATAATCACTATCCTTGAGGACATGGAAGTTTCCTTCTCTTCATTAGAGAGATCTGAGAAAACCTCTTGGACAGACTTAAAGAAAATAGGTTCATAGGTTCATAGGTTCATACTAGGCTATCTGCCCGAGGGCATTTACAAGCCTAGCCCATCGCTTTGTGGCTTACGCCACCCCTTTAGTATGGGAAGTATGGGAAACTATTTTAACAATTTCTGCTGAGATAGTGACACGTGTGCATCCGGGGTATATCTTATGTATATTCCATTGCCCCATCCATTTGAACAAGGCTTTTCTCGTGCTCTGCCAGCTGCAGTGCTCTTATCCCGGGATTTTGTTCCAGAGTCTTTTATGGATGAACTATGATGAATCTATCCCGCCGATCCCCATGCCCTGTCGAGGTTTAAGTCTCCGCCTCTTGTATTTCGATCTGATAGATTTTTTGAGGTGAAGCATATTCATCTCCGCTCTGATATGGCCTTTTGGCTGTTAGTAAAAGGTCACCTCTGAGCAGCGGTGAGTTTACTGAAAGCTAGCGGAGTTCTTCAGAGTTCTTCTATAGACAGATTTTTGAGACCCTTTATCCTTTTGCGAGGAACTTTGGCCTCCAGCTGCCGTGCGGTGTCAGGTCCTACATTCAATGGGGTCATTACCAACTCCACATCATTAATGAGTGATGAGTGTTGAGCATATGACCTCCCCAGGCCTTCTAGATGATGACCTTCACATGATAAGGTGGGCAATGGTATATCTCCTAACTACTAAAGCTACATGCTTGGGCTAAATGACAGACCTACATCAAACCTGGGTCCCCAGGGGTCCCGGAACTATTTCTTCTGTGCTCAGATCACACCCATTGTGCCAGGGGTAACCCCGAGCCCCTGGTTACCTAACTACATTTTAGGATTTAACTTGCATTTTATGGCTTAACTTGGCCTTATCCATTTCTTGCACCTCTGAAGGATATCTGTGCCAGATGTGTTTTTCTGTATCTGTGTCAGTTTGCAGTCATCTGCAACTTTGTCAGCCATAACCTCCTGTGTTGTCAACCATATGGAAAAGTTCTTTACAAACAAGAGGGGCCTGACCGATCCTCAGGGACAAAACTTGTGACTGGCTTTGTGGGACACATGGCGCCAGCAACTTGACCCTTGTAATTTGTCACCACTGAGGACTGAACCCTATCCACCAACCGGGGTTAACATTTGCTGGATGAGTTTTCAACGATTTAACAGTATTGCATCGGCGGCCTTCGCCAGATCGATTTAGGCTGGTGGACTTTTTCATCCTCATCAGTGGGGGTATTCCTCATCTGTTTCCAAGCCAGATCGTTAAAAGGCTGTATGGACTGCCTTACAAAGCCAAACTTGCTGAAAATAAGTCTGGTCAAAAAGTCAACTTTAAATTCCCTATATGTATGATCTTCCATATTTTTGGTAGATAAGGCTTGCCGGTTACCGGCTGAATTATGTCTTCTCGGTGGAGGCACTAATGGGCGGATTAGTTGCGCGCCCACCCCTCGCGCCTTTGTCCAAGTGTAAGACTTTGATTGTGTAAACAGCTGTCCTAGCTGGGGTTTAAGGTCATTGAGTTCATAGAGTTACAGCCGGGGACACCCATTTAATTCCTCATTGAGTGGGCCAGACACCTGGCCGAGAGAGCAGAAGTTCTCATCATGCTGGGATTTTCTTGGAGGCTGCAGTTGTTTGGCCCATGGATGCCTTTTTTTGCTTTGTTTGAGTGCACTATACCGTCAGCTAGGGGAGGAAGTTGGTCTAGGATCAGTAATTCACATCATTTCATGTCTGTTCTGAGTCAGTAAGATTCAGGTTTCTAAATATAGCTAAAGAAGGCCTTATCTGGGTCTTTCTCTCTTTAGCTATTGTTCTCTCAAAATTTGCTTGGATGATTTTATGAGAGAGCTCTTAGTTTTTTCTTGTGTGACTGAGGCAGGTTCTTAATTTTTGAGCCATTTGCTCTATCTTGTAGTCTCTCCCTTTGTGTTGTTTGTTTTTGGCTGGGGGCTCTATCTTTTGGACGCTTGTTCGCTTTACAAAGAGTCTTTGTTTTTGCTTGGGATTGCCTTATCCATGCAGCTCCGCTTTGGTTTGCTTTGGTAATTTGTGCGCGGGAGCCTGACGCCGTACTGTTTTCTCCCGCCGACCGACATTATAAAGGAGACCAGACTAGTCTTTAGTTTCCTGAAGTCGCCACGAGAAAGTTCTTTACTGTGGTCTTTAGGGGTGTGGTGGGATTTTCACCCTCCATGATTAGTTTGTGATCTGATTTCACCAGTGAGGTGGCATTCGGTGTTGAACATTGTGCCCATGTTGTGATGATGAGATCTTGCACATTCTTGGGGGATAGGACTATTAATCCCAGCGCATTTGAGTTTATGGGACCCAGGAACTTTTGGGCTAGGTGTTCCGGCTGTGGAGTGTTCCAGTAGTTCGATGATGATTGAAGTCAATTTAGTATGATGGTGTTTTGGTGACATTTATTGGGCGTGAGTAGTTGTTCCAGGGTCTTGTTCCTGAGTTTGTGAGGGTGGTCTAGTATATGCTACAATGTGCAGGTTCGGTTTGCGGGAGCACTGGTAACCTGATGCAAGGCAGGTAACATGACACTCATTGGTGACCTAGTTGTCCTACATGAATATGGAACAGTCTCCTTATGTGGTATTGTCCGGATTGTGGGGCCGGCGTCAAAAATATGAGGTAAACCTGATAAGTGTGGGGTGCATGATGAATATGGATGGTTTCTGTCACATGCTAGACATCGCATGCTCTCCATACTGAGAAGGGCCTCAAAAGAGCCCATTTTGAGTGCCCTGGTTGGCATTGAGCAGCATTAATTTTAGTTGCATGATGAGAGGTGTGTTCTGATAGTGCTGGGGTGCTCTCAGGAGGCACTGTGGGTGTTTCTGTCACAGCACGGACATCGATCCTAGGTGATAGGTAAAGCTGGCCTGAAGCAGCGTATTTGTCCAGAGTGTCATGAGCACCAGAGGAGCACTGATACCCTGAATGCAATTAGTGTTTAAATACATTGGAGGGTTTGGGGTGACAGGTGTAAGCTTGTGCATAATTCTGTGAAGGTAGCCTACTGCTCTGCGTCTGGTCACTGAATCCTGGGCTACATAAGGTGAGAGCCCCTCAATGTCTCTTAAGCTCATGTAGTCCAAGAGGTATGAGAGCATCAACGCACCAGCGTGGGACAATGACTCAGGAGTCGATTTGTACCTGTTAAGCCAAGATCTGAAGCTGAGGCGCGAGTCTGGCGATCTAGCGCCTGCCAGGCAGCTTACTGTGACCTTTCCTTACTCAGTCTGAGGAGCGGACGCCAGTGTGTCTGACTATGGAGTCCCAGTTGACTAGTGTTTTCTGGCATTGTGTCGGCCCAGGCTGGCTGTGACTGTTTGACATCTGATCGTGAGGTGGATGTGTTGCAGGTGTTGTGTCTCTGAGGTGGTGGTTGTTTCAGTGCCTGCTTTTGGTGGCTCTCTGTTGTTTTGGCTGACTTTTGATGTCTCCCCGAAAGTAGTCTATGTGTTGATGCGTGGGTGTTTTGAGGTTGTGATGGTTGTGTTGTGTGTGTGTCTAGCACAGTGGCCTCTACTGTTTTAGTAGATTTTGATCAGAGCTGACTGTAACAAAAACTGACCCTTCATCCACATCGAGTAATAAATCTCTCAAAGCTTCTACTGATAGTTTAAAGCATTTTTGTCTTTAACTTAAAATGTTTTTCACAGATGTCACACAGCTACACACATCATGCAAACTCTCTCACTACAGTCACTAACTCTTTTTAACATTTAAAGAGAGTGAATAAGCTATTACAAGCTATAATTGTAGTTTAAAAATATGATCGTTATCTAACTCATCATAAGTTACTTATCCAGCTCCTTTTCTTTGTATTTTTAATAGATTATTTTAATTTTATTGGAGCTTTTTTCATTTTGTTTTTTGAACTTTGTACTAATATGTTTTCAATTTAATGAACATTTTCTAGCTTGTTGTTTCAACATGCATGTCATACATATTGTAATTTTAGTAACACACTGAATCCCCGTTGTACAGGAACCAATAAAGGCTGTCCCACAAAGCATTGAGGAAAAATAACTGTTGGTTTAACAGACTCTTCAGTCCCAAAAAATATATTCAAGAAAACACCAAAAACGTTAAAGGCGAACCTCAGAAAATTTATTATTTAGCGCTTTCATTTACACAAAACGGAAACTTCATCAGAATAAACTGCCATTGTTGCAAACATACATATATATATATATATATATATATATATATATATATATATATATATATATATATATATATACATACACACACACACATAACTCAATTGAGTCCTTATCTCAAAAAACATACATTTAAAGGAACATGGTATCATTGAAAGAAACACATGATAACATTAAACAAAACCTACTATCCTTGTTTAACCTGTTCAGCCTGCTAATATTTAATATATTTAATATAAAACAGTACATACAACAAAAATATATACCAAAAATATTTTACACCCATGTTTTGAAAAACAGAACAAACTGAAATTCACTAAATGTCCTAAGAAGGACTTTAATGACCAAAAAAACTTAGTAAAATTGAATTAAATTGAATTAAAATAACTAGTAAATGGCGTAAGCAAAAATAAAAATGTATATCATGTAAACAAGTAATGTTCATAAAATGTTTATATACATATAAATCTGCGTGTAATGTTAGTGTTGAAATATTATACCACGTCCTCAAAAAGTGGAGAAAATATGGGACAACACTGACGTTGCAAAGAACTGGACGTCCCTCCAAAATTGATGAAAAGACTAGACAAAAACTGGTCAGGGAGGCTGCCAAGAGACTTACAGGAACACTGAAGGAGCTGCAGGAATTTCTTGCAAGTGCTGGTTGTGTGCTACATGTGACAACAATCTTGCATATTCTCCATATGTCTGAGCTATGTGGTAGGGTTGCAAGACGGAAGCCTTTTCTTACACAGAAAAACATCTAGGTCCAGCTAAAATTTGCAAAATAATGCCTCAAGTCTCTCAAAAGCATGTGGGAAAATGTGTTATGGTATGATAAGACCATGGTTGAACTTTTTGGCCACAATTCCAAGAGATACATCTGGTGCAAAAACACTTCACATCACCAAAAGAACACCATCCCCAAGGTGAATCATGGTGGTGGCTGTATCATGCTTTGGGGTTGCTTTTCTTCAGCTGGAACTGGGGCTTTAGTCAAGGTGGAGGGAATTATGAACAGTTCCAAATACCAGTCACTTTTAGCACAAAACCTTCGGATGTCTGCTAGAAAGACTAGGAGTTTCAACTTTCAACACAAGTGACCCCAAGCATACATCCAAATCAACAAAAGAATGGTTTCACCAGAAGAAAATTAAAATTTTTGAATGGCCTAGCCAGAGCCCAGACCTAAATCCAATAGAAAATCTGTGGGGTGACATGAAGAGGGCTGTGCTCAAGAGATGCCCTCACAATCTGACCGATTTGGAGTGCTTTTTGAAGGAAGAGTTGGCAAATATTGCCAAGTCAAGATGTGCCATGCTGATAGACTCCTACCCAAGAAGACTGAATTCTTTAATTAAATAAAATGGTGCTTCAACAAAGTATTAGTTTAAGGGTGTGCACAGTTATGCAACTAGATCATTGTACTTTTTTATTTTTTCCCCTAACAGATTTGTTTTTCAGTTGGATTGTACAGGTTATAGGTTTATATTAAAGTTGGGAACAGTTTTGAAATGATTCATTGTGGTCTCATTTTTTATATCACAAAAACCTGGCATTTTAACAGGGGTGTGTACACTTTTTATATCCACTGTAAATATGAGGATCATGAGGGACTATTAACCATCATCATTATTAAGCTTAATAGAATTTGGACATTAGTCAAGCTATACTAGATTCCAGGATTAGGTGCGTCATACTGCAAGACGTCATCTGGGTTTTATTACAGATACTTATAAAGGTAATTTTATACTACGGGGGACTTCAGTTGTATTTAGATAATCTTGATACTACTAACAACTGCTCGGGCTAACATTCACAACAAAACTATTTAAGAAATGGATTGATTTCCTTAATTTATATGATACTTTTAACTCTAAACATAATCAGTCCCTGAAATTTTCTCATACTGATAACAGGTTCAAACTCACTATGACTGGTAGAATATTAGTTTCTAATGATTTAAAGCTAAAACTAAAACTTTAAAATTTTCTATAATTCCTTATCCAATTTCCGATCACGATTGTCTCAAACTTGAAATACATCTAGATTTTACTAAATTTCTATAACTAGAATCCCTGCTTATATCACCAAAATGAAAGATTTCAAACCTTGGTTATTTATGGAATTAAAATATTTTCAAGAAGTAAACACTAATTGTGATACTAATGTAATAATGATATGGGATTCTTTGAAGGCCTTTATTTATGGCAGAACTGTCACCTGATACAAGAATAAATTAAAGGAATGAAAATCTGAGATGCAAAGTCTGCCAACAGAAATTTCAACTCTTAAATCAAAATCAACACACTTATCACCAGTTGGTAAAAAAAAAAAAAATAGATGAACTGAATAAAAGATGCTCAAATATTTTGACACACAGAACAAATTTAGCTCTAGCGAAGATAAAATTAAATTGATATGCAACTACTCCAAAACACATGGATAATTTGGCAGTTAGAGCCAAGATTCATTCTAAATCAAATATCATAAAAATAATACACAAGTCTTCTAATAAGGCAGTATCTGATATAGGAGATATATTAGATGCTTTCATGTTTCATTACACTAATCATTATAATTCTAGTAATTTAAGCTGTAATAACTTAGATGAGGGGTTGGCTACAATAAAATTACGAGAATCCCTGACTAACTTAAAGCAAATTTGGAAAAACAAATAACCCTAAATGAAACAAAAAATATAAAATTAAATGTTTTAAACCTAATAAGGCCCCTGGTGCGGATGCTATAATAGAAATGTGCAAACCTTTTCCCACGGCTACTTTCTCATCTTCATAAAGCTTTTTAACAGAAGTTCAATCTGCAAGCCTGATACCACCGTCCTGGATGTATTCTTTAATCACCCCCATTCTCAAAACTAATAAAGAACTGCAATTCTGTAAATTCTGCAGGCTGATTTCCCTGTTAAATAACTGTTATAAAATCTTTGTCCATACTTGGAGTGAAGGTCCCACTTACGAAAATGATAAATTATGATCAAACAGCTTTTATGCATAAGACACACACATGATAATATTAAAAGAATACTTACACAGAGTAAAGAAGGTGAAGAAGCCCTTTTAGTCAGCTTAGACATAGAAAAAGCTCTCGACTTTATCAACTGGGACTATCTTTTTGGAATATTAAACACACTAGCATTTCTGCCTTCATTTATTTCTATGATAAAAGCTATTTACAAAGATAATCTTGCTTATGTTAAACTAGGCCCTTTTTGGTCTGGGTCCATATCAGTAACTTAAGGGACTAAGCAAGGCTTTCCGCTGTCTCCCATCTTATTCACTCTTGGTATAGAAGCTTTTCCCTCTTTAATAAGAAATAATCCAAAGATTAAGGGTATTAATGTTTATAACAATTATAACTTCAAGATAACACTCTTTTCAGATGACATTTTACTCACCCTATCGAACTCTGAATTTCAAGAATTGAACTTGATTATAAATAGTTTCCAACTTTCATTTCAGTAAACAGAAATATAATCATATTAGTTTGAATAACAAAGCAAAAACTTGTACTGGTAAACAAAACTTTATTGGCAAACAGATACATTAATTAAACTACTTGGGTATAACCCTAAACAACACTATTGAAGTGATGCGAGAAACCAATTATAAAAACATGTTATCTTTAGTAAATCTCATAAGTAAGTGGAATAACATATTCTTTTTTGAAGATAGGTTGCAATTGCTAAAATGGTCCTTTTGCCAAAGATTATTTACATAGTATTAGCCCTTGGCACACTCATGGAAAAAAATTTCCAGAGATTTAAACAGAATTTTGTTAATTTTTTTTTGGTTCTCTAAAAAGAACAGAATAGCTTATATTCATCACATTAAATATTGAGGCAGCATAAAATTCACAAGTATAGAAACTTACATAAGAGCCTCACTGCTTAAAGATGTCATAAGCTGGGTAGACCCAATTTGTAGTTCTAATTAGAAGTCTTTTTAGTTAGTGTATTTATTCTCAAACTTTTTTTAGTCAATCTTATTTTTGGTATATTATTTGCCACTCCATACAATGCAATGTCACAAAAATCTACAAAGTCTAATAAATAACACCTTTGATAACTTCAGAAAGATAAACTCCAGTGCAGGCATTAAAATTTGGTTTGATTTACTTGTTCTCTTCAAAATTACAAAAAAAAATACTTTCCAGATAAGTTTCACTTTAACTTTTTCAGTGGATTGGAGAACAATAACTTTTTGTGCTGGAACAATTGGATAAGAGACTTAGAAGTTTTAACTGTGCAACACATTATTGCCCAAGGCTTTTCCTAAACCTAAGCAAGCTCAATTTGTATGTAAAGTAGTAGTTTTGGGTGATAATGGTTCATTCCATCCATCCATCCATCTATCCTTTACTAATAAAGGCAATTGGATGTGCTCTGTGGATTTAAAGGACTTGTACTATCACATAAAAATAGACAGGTGCTCCAGAAGTCACCTGCAATTCCACATGGGAGCCAATCACTTCCAGTTCAGAGCCCTGCCCTTTGGACTCACCACAACCCCCCGAGTGCTTTACCAAATGCATGGCAGTGGTCACAGCTCATCTCTGACTGCAAGGGTTTCAGGTATTCCCATATATGGAAGATTGGCTCCAAACTGTCCCCTCTTAGCGTCCACTTTCTCAGGTCAAAGATTATCTATATCGGATCTTCCACAAACTAAGCATCACCATAAACTCAAACAAGTCACAACCATTGCCTTTTCAAACATTGGAATTCATTGGGGCTCAAATGAACACAGTTACAAGTAGCTTCCTTGCCCCCACATCACATCAACAATTTTGATTCTTCACGTACACGCTGTATATCTCCTCCATCTTTTCCTGCCAGATTGATTCTATGGGCCTTGGGATCTATGGCAGCTGTCCTAATTCTAGTACCTCTAGCCAGATACTGTATGTGCATTCTGCAATGGACACTGGCTGTTCAGTGGTCATTTCTGCATCAGCCCCTACCTGTTCCTATCAGACTAACCAATGTTTGCTGAAGCTATTTAGAGTGGTGGATTCATTCCTGTATTTCAGTAGGCAGGCCTTTCATTTATCCCCATCCAATAGCCATGATGACCCACAGAAGCTTCCCACCTAGGGTGGGTCATTTCGAGGGAAAGATGGTCCAAGGCACGTGGACTCCCCTAGAGACCAGATTGCATATAATTGTCCTGGAGATGAGAGCTGTCCTATCGTTGCAAGCCTTTCAGGACAGTCCACCTCTTTGAACTATTGCAATTCACACTGACAGCATGTCAGTTGTCTGATGTATCAACAAGCAAGCAGGAACCCGTTCTTACTCGCTTCGTAGAGAGGTCATGAGAGTTTGGGAAAGGGCTGTTTCTTCACACTGCTTTCTGCTTGCAACATGGACCGGCAAAATCTGACATGTTGGGCTACAGGCTCAGCAGGTCCATTCTGATGCCATGTGAGTGGCCCCTCAGTCAGTAGCAAACAAGATATTCGACCATTGGGGTCTTCCCTGATGTGATCTCTGCATCCCAGGACAATAACAAGTGCAGCAGTTATGTCGCTCTGATCCCTCTGTCAGGGAGTTTGCCGAGAGGTGCTCTAGTCCAAGATTGCCCCCACCCGTGGTCTTTATGCTTATCCTCTTACACTGATTCCAAAATTTCTAAAGAATGCCAAACATTTAAAGAGTATTTTGATTCTCGTTTCCCCCTTTTGGACTCAGCATATCTGGTTCCCCTTCCTCTCATCTCATTTGAAATATCCTCCATGGATACTGGAATGCAAAATGGATAACCTTTATCATCCTACAGTAGAACCTCACGCAGATTTCCCCATCCTCAAGGTGTAACCTCTTGGTTTCTGCAGTTCCCTTGATAGCTAGAGGGTCCAGGTTTTCCTCGCCTATCAAAGCTATCGTTCTAGCTTCCACCAAAAAGGTATATAAAAGCAAGTGTAAAAGATTTTCTGTTGGTGCTGCTAATCATCACATTGACCCTTTTTCAGTGCCTGTTGCTTCAATTCTTTATTTCCTTGAGACCTTATTTAAAGAGGAATCCAGTTTTGTGACTGTTGAGCTCCACTTGGCAGCCATTTCAAATTTTCATTTGGGACTACCTTTGGATTCTTTAGCTTCAGCCAGAAATATGTAAAGTTTTTCTCAAAGGTGTCTTTCTTCTTAAGGCTCCGATCAAAGACCTGACTCCCCCATGGGATCTAACTATAATCTTGCAAGCGTTGACCCAAAAAACATTTGAATCGGCTAAAGACTGTGACTTGAAATTTTTGTGCTGGAAGTCTGCCATCCTCATAGCCATTACTTCAGCAAGAAGAGTTTGAGTTGCAGCCACTCATCTAAACTGCCGTACATAATATTTCACAAGGATAGAGATTCCCTATGTGCTAACCCATCTTTTATGCCAAAAGTTGCCACAGAGTCTAACATAAATCCCAGCATTCGGTTACCAGTGTTTTTTTTTTCCAGGTTATCCTAACAAAGGAGAATACATGTTACACTCCAAGGCAATTCAGAAAATCTGAGCAGCTATGTCTTCTTTTCCTCAACCTTTAAGGGTTGAGCAGTTTCTGAAGTGACATTAAGTAGATGGATAACCAGGTACATAACTTTCATTTCTGACAAAAATGGTCTGAAATTGCCTAGTACTCCAGAAGCCCATTCAACAAGATCCTTAGCTGACTTGGCGGCTTTTTCATCCAGAGTTCCAATTGATGTTTGTGCTGCAGCCATTTAGTCCAAGTCTCATACCTTTGTGACCCATTGTAAGTTGGACATGATCTCCAGGAGCAGGACCTCTTTTGACTACTCAGTGCTCTGTCCTTGAGGCCGCCCAAGTAATCGTGTAGCTTTGGACTCTGACCCATTAGTGAATGAGAGGGACAACATCACATTTATTAGTTATGTACTTACCGTAATTTGGTATCTGTGTTCCCTCATTCTGCTTCAGCTTCCCACCCAGCCATCCCCCTCCTAAAGAAGTATGGTTCTTAGAGGATCTG